>NC_069503.1:97546728-97846728 GCF_027579735.1 Bombina bombina
GGAACATTCAGACCAATCTTAGATCTCAAGATTCTAAACAAATTTCTCAGGGTTCCACCGTTCAAAATGGAAACCATTCGAACAATTCTTCCTACCATCCAGGAAGGTCAATTCATGACCACGGTGGATTTAAAGGATGCGTATCTACATATTCCTATCCACAAGGAACATCATCGGTTCCTAAGGTTTGCGTTTCTGGACAAGCATTACCAGTTTGTGGCACTTCCATTCGGATTAGCCACTGCTCCAAGGATTTTCACAAAGGTACTAGGGTCCCTTCTAGCGGTGCTAAGACCAAGGGGCATTGCAGTAGTACCTTACTTGGACGACATACTGATTCAAGCGTCGTCTCTGTCAAAAGCAAAGGCTCATACGGACATTGTCCTAGCCTTTCTCAGATCTCACGGGTGGAAGGTGAACATAGAAAAAAGTTCTCTGTCCCCGTCAACAAGAGTTCCCTTCTTGGGAACAATAATAGACTCCTTAGAAATGAAGATTTTTCTGACAGAGGCCAGAAAATCAAAACTTCTAAGCTCTTGTCAAGTACTTCATTCTGTTCGTCTTCCTTCCATAGCGCAGTGCATGGAAGTAATAGGTTTGATGGTTGCGGCAATGGACATAGTTCCTTTTGCACGAATTCATCTAAGACCATTACAACTGTGCATGCTCAGACAGTGGAATGGGGATTATACAGACTTGTCTCCGACGATCCAAGTAGATCAGGGAACCAGAGATTCACTCAGTTGGTGGCTGACCCTGAACAACCTGTCACAGGGAATGAGCTTCCGCAGACCAGAGTGGGTCATTGTCACGACCGACGCCAGTCTGGTGGGCTGGGGCGCGGTCTGGGAACCCCTGAAAGCTCAGGGTCTATGGTCTCGGGAAGAATCTCTTCTCCCGATAAACATTCTGGAACTGAGAGCGATATTCAATGCTCTCAAAGCTTGGCCTCAACTAGCAAAGGCCAAATTCATAAGGTTTCAATCAGACAACATGACGACTGTTGCATATATCAATCATCAGGGGGGAACAAGGAGTTCCCTGGCGATGGAAGAAGTGACCAAAATAATTCAATGGGCGGAGGATCACTCCTGCCACTTGTCTGCGATCCACAGCCCAGGAGTGGAAAATTGGGAAGCGGATTTTCTGAGTCGTCAGACATTCCATCCGGGGGAGTGGGAACTCCATCCGGAAATCTTTGCCCAAATAACTCAATTATGGGGCATTCCAGACATGGATCTGATGGCGTCTCGTCAGAACTTCAAGGTTCCTTGCTACGGGTCCAGATCCAGGGATCCCAAGGCGACTCTAGTAGATGCACTAGTAGCCCCTTGGACCTTCAACCTAGCTTATGTATTCCCACCGTTTCCTCTCATTCCCAGGCTGGTAGCCAGGATCAATCAGGAGAGGGCTTCGGTGATCTTGATAGCTCCTGCGTGGCCACGCAGGACTTGGTATGCAGACCTGGTGAATATGTCATCGGCTCCACCATGGAAGCTACCTTTGAGACAGGACCTTCTTGTTCAAGGTCCATTCGAACATCCGAATCTGGCTTCACTCCAACTGACTGCTTGGAGATTGAACGCTTGATTTTATCAAAGCGTGGTTTTTCAGATTCTGTCATTGATACTCTTATTCAGGCTAGAAAGCCTGTAACTAGGACAATTTACCATAAAATATGGAAAAAATATATCTGTTGGTGTGAAGCTAAAGGATTCCCATGGAACAAGATAAAAATTCCTAAGATTTTATCCTTTCTACAAGAAGGTTTGGAGAAAGGATTATCTGCAAGTTCTTTGAAGGGACAGATTTCTGCTTTATCTGTCTTACTTCACAAAAAGCTGGCGGCTGTGCCAGATGTTCAAGCTTTTGTTCAGGCTCTGGTTAGAATCAAGCCTGTTTACAAACCTTTGACTCCTCCTTGGAGTCTCAATTTAGTTCTTTCAGTTCTTCAAGGGGTTCCGTTTGAACCCTTACATTCCGTAGATATTAAGTTACTATCTTGGAAAGTTTTGTTTTTGGTTGCAATTTCTTCTGCTAGAAGAGTTTCAGAGTTATCTGCTCTGCAGTGTTCTCCTCCTTATCTGGTGTTCCATACAGATAAGGTGGTTTTGCGTACTAAACCTGGTTTTCTTCCGAAAGTTGTTTCTAACAAAAATATTAACCAGGAGATAGTTGTGCCTTCTTTGTGTCCGAATCCAGTTTCAAAGAAGGAACGTTTGTTACACAATTTGGATGTAGTTCGTGCTCTAAAATTCTATTTAGAGGCTACAAAGGATTTCAGACAAACATCTTCTTTGTTTGTTGTTTATTCAGGTAAAAGGAGAGGTCAAAAAGCAACTTCTACCTCTCTCTCTTTTTGGCTTAAAAGCATCATCCGATTGGCTTATGAGACTGCCGGACGGCAGCCTCCTGAAAGAATCACAGCTCACTCCACTAGGGCTGTGGCTTCCACATGGGCCTTCAAGAACGAGGCTTCTGTTGATCAGATGTGTAAGGCAGCGACTTGGTCTTCACTGCACACTTTTACCAAATTTTACAAATTTGATACTTTTGCTTCTTCTGAGGCTATTTTTGGGAGAAAGGTTTTGCAAGCCGTGGTGCCTTCCATCTAGGTGACCTGATTTGCTCCCTCCCATCATCAGTGTCCTAAAGCTTTGGTATTGGTTCCCACAAGTAAGGATGACGCCGTGGACCGGACACACCTATGTTGGAGAAAACAGAATTTATGCTTACCTGATAAATTACTTTCTCCAACGGTGTGTCCGGTCCACGGCCCGCCCTGGTTTTTTTAATCAGGTCTGATGAATTATTTTCTCTAACTACAGTCACCACGGTATCATATGATTTCTCCTATGCATATTCCTCCTTTACGTCGGTCGAATGACTGGGGTAGGCGGAGCCTAGGAGGGATCATGTGACCAGCTTTGCTGGGCTCTTTGCCATTTCCTGTTGGGGAAGAGAATATCCCACAAGTAAGGATGACGCCGTGGACCGGACACACCGTTGGAGAAAGTAATTTATCAGGTAAGCATAAATTCTGTTTTTAGTGGTTTTTATTTGTGCGTGTATTTGTAAAACACAAAATCCTCAAGTACCCCCAACAGGCAAGTTTTTCATTATAGCTGAACCAGTGCACAGGTGAAATAATCAGCTGATCAGTAACACCATGGTTACTAACCTGCTCTCACCCATCAGCTGATTAATCTATGCACTGGTTCAGCTATAATTAAAACCTGCCCTGTTGGGGGTACGTGTGGCCCGCGGTATATGTGTTTCTCCAGCATATAATATCTAGTGCCTCACCAACCTCTGACCTCACCACACGTCACTGATACCCAGTATACATGTAGGTTATAGTAGCCATTTAAATTAAACTGATTATGATCACAAATGTACCGGTTACTGATATTGTGTCTCATGAAATAAAATCAGTTTCCCCTCAGTAATTCCTCTGGTAAATAACATGTACAATGCTAAGCATCTATTGCTATAAAAAAAGGTTTATCCACATGATATGCAAATTAAATATATCTCCCAGATGTCAATCATTTGAGACTGATGTTCTTGTTTATATAATTCTCTAACACTCTATTCATATAAAGACTCCTTTATTCTGTAAATATATTTAATTTCTCCCCTGTGTAAATCAAATGTAAAACTCCTAACACTGGCATATTAACCCTTTAAAGACTCATGTCGTACAGGGTACATCTTGCACAAGCTGGTCTTTAAAGACCAGAGACGTACCCTGTACGACATTGGGGTTTAAAGCAGCTGGAAGCGATCATGATCGCTTCCAGCCGCTTTCTGGTTATTGCATCCTGCATTAACACTTTTTACCCCTCCGGTGCAGAGAGAGCCACTCTGTGGCCCTCTCTGCACCGGACATCGATGGCTGAAAATCGTTGGTGGGTGGGAGCCAAAGTGAGAGGCGGGTGGGCGGCCATGATTGGCTCTTATGATTAAGAGAGGGGCAGGATCGGGGGCATGGCTGCCGGGGGTGCACACGGATGCGCGCGCGCACGCGGTGGCGGGCGGGCGCGTGCATGGGGAGTGGGAGAAAGGGGGGAGGGAATGGGTTAATAAGTTGCGAAGGGATCTGGGAGGGGGTGGGGGGGTGGTCTTTTTTTGGGGGGAAGCTACACTACAGAAAATAGAAAATAAAATAAAAAATATATTTTTGGCACCAAATAAGGTAGAGGGGGAGGGTTAGAGAGCTGTTTGGGGGGGGGGGATCAGGGAGGTTGGGGGCTAAAGAAGGGACCATACACAGCAGCATATGTAAATATGCTTTAAAAAAAGAAAAAAGAAAAAGAGATACCTTTTTATTTTAGTACTGGCAGACTTTCTGCCAGTACTTAAGATGATGGGGACAATTGTGGGGTGGGGGAGGGAAGAGAGCTGTTTGGGAGGAATCAGGGGGTGTGATGTGTCAGGTGGTAGGATGATCTCTACACTAAAGCTAAAATTAACCCTACAAGCTACCTAATTAACCTCTGCACTGCTGGGCATAATACACGTGTGATGCGCAGCAGCATTTAGCGCCCTTCTAATTACCAAAAAGCAACGCCAAAGCCATATATGTCTGCTATTTCTGAACAAAGGGATCCCAGAGAAGCATTTACAACCATTTATGCCATAATTGCACAAGTTGTTTGTAAATAATTTCAGTGAGAAACCTAAAATCGTGAAAAATTTACATTTTTTTTTATTTGATCGCATTTGGCGATGAAATTGTGTCATGATATATACCAAGATGGGCCTAGATCAATACTTGGGGTTCACAAGAATCCAGCCGCTACAGGAAGTGATGGCTTGATCCGGGGAGAAAAACAGAGCATACCAACGAGCACAGGTGGCAGGGGTGCAAGCTGCAAAAAAACGTCCGGTGCAGCCGTGAATGAATGCAACAAAAAGAGAGTGGGCAGCTGCACTATTAAGGAGTAAAGCAAGGGCTGACAAAAAAAAAGGTTAAAAAAAGATTAAACCTTTATTGTAACATTTAAAATTAGGCAGTACAGGGCACACAAACTCCCTGACTAGTTTTGTGCTCTATTGTTATGCGCAGTGGCATTTTGCGGCCTTCTAATTACCAAAAAGCAACGCCAAAGCCATATATGTCTGCTATTTCTGAACAAAGGGGATCCCAGAGAAGCATTTACAACCATTTATGCCATAATTGCACAAGTTATTTGTAAATAATATCAGTGAGAAACCTAAAGTTTGTGAAAAAATTTGTGAAAAAGTGAAAGTTTTTTTTATTTGATCGCATTTGGCGGTGAAATGGTGGCATGAAATATACCAAAATGGGTCTTGATATATACATGTCAAGGGATTCCTGAAAGATATCAGTGTCCCAATGTAACTAGCGCTAATTTTGAAAAAAAGTGGTTTGGCAATAGCAAAGTGCTACTTGTATTTATTGCCCTATAACTTGCAAAAAAGGCAAAGAACATGTAAACATTGGGTATTTCTAAACTCAGGACAAAATTTAGAAACTATTTAGCATGGGTGTTTTTGGTGGTTGTAGATGTGTAACAGATTTTGGGGGTCAAAGTTAGAAAAAGTTAGTTTTTTTCCATTTTTTTACTCATATTTTTTATTTATTTTTTCTAAATTATAAGATATGATGAAAATAATGGTATATTTAGAAAGAAAGAAAGTTTAACGGCGAGAAAAAGGGTATATAATATGTGTGGGTACAGTAAATGAGTAAGAGGAAAATTACAGCTAAACACAAACACTGCAGAAATGTAAAAATAGTCCTTAAGGGAAAGAAATTGAAAAATGGCCTTGTCCTTAAGGGGTTAATAAACAACACTGGTGGTGAATGGTTGTGTAAACTGGTCAGTAGGAGGACAGATCTGTATATTCCTGTGTGGTGTTCTATCACATTTATATGAGAGAAAATGAGGTGCACATATATAGAGGAACAAAGGACAGCAGGAGAGCATCTGAGGCCTTTATAACTGAGATTTAGAAAGTATTATTTACAATAACATCCTTTTTGATGCTTCTATTTACAGTTTGTCCTCTTTAGGATAATTGTAAAAAGGTTTGTACACTGTGTATATAAAGTTTATTTGTGTGTAAATATTTGGTGTGACTGATACCCCGCTACTACTCCACCTGGGTAGCTCTGCCAAATGGGTCCGGATTCCTCCCTGCCGACTGCAGCTATGTAGATGGCAAGTGACCACAGCCTGTAGCCACCCCTGATGCCCGACAGCACCAGTATTCAGGGTCCCACCCTGTGACAGATTCCGACTACCCTGACTAGGTAGCTCTGCCAGAGAAGGGGCCACTATGTAGCAGAGAAGTGATTTAGCAGGAGCCCACCCAAATAACTAAACATACTAACATTCAGGTGGAACAAGAACTGATTTTTTTGGAAAACACATTCCCTTATACACAAAGCTAATGTTGATAAGACACTGGACAATCCCACAATTTTCCCACCATTCTCGCCCCTTCAGATAGGCTGGCACCTCCATAGCAGCCACAGTCCCACAGAATCCCAGTACCCAGGGGTGGTGTTTTTGGGATAATCCCTGTGGAGCGGTGGCCCTTCCAGGGTGTCATTTTAAAGCTCTCGGTCCCCAGATGCCACAGTCCAAAAAGCGGCGTGATTCATTACTGGGGACTGGAGAGACAGTCCATTGAATTTATGGGGGTAGGATTGTTCCCAAAGGAGCTCCACTAGGGGCTACCAATTCCCAAAAGAGCAGCACTCTAGGGCAAATGGCTGCTGGTGCAACCAGAGATAAAGTCAGTGGGTGTCCTGCTGTTCTGTGGCTGACCGGGAGTTCCAGGAGCCTGGCCAGCATGAGAGGGGTTAGGCCGGTGTCTGCTGTCACAGCAGCCAACCAGGAGTTCCAGGAGCCTGGCCAGCCCAGGAAGGTTTTTCCGATCAGAGACCAGCTCTTCTCTGACAAAGTACTCATCACCAAATAAATGAAACAAAAGGTCTGGGAGATCGCGGTTGCTCTCGGTAGCCCAAATCTGCTGAGGAACAGGAGGGGGTGAGGTGGTAGGGGTTCAACTCTTGTGGCCTGGCACAGCATGGCAACACAGTAGATAGCAAGAGACAGCAAGATCCTGCTAGTCATGAAAGGGACAGATCTGGTGTGACAAGGAGTCAGGCAGGCAGAGGGGGGGGGGCAGCCTCGGCTGTCTGGTATCCGTGACATTTGGTGTTTTGTAATACCCGATTTCAATAAAAACCTTTTTTCCACTTTCTAATAGGGTTGCCACCCATCTGGGTTTCACCAGCAAAGTCCAGGTTTTAAATCATTTTGAGTCATATGTCCGTGTTTCAGATAGGGTTGCCACCCAGACAGTGTAGGCTACACCCAGATCATCAGAAATCTGTTCACACTTTGTGTTTGACCAGATGCAGGAGGAAGGGGGGCGTTACACATACGGCAAGCAGGAAGTCTACAGGGGGCTCTTGAGAAAGCCGGGGTGTCACTGGCGAAATGCGTAGAGTTTGTCTTGGTCGCTTTGAGGATCCGTAGTGAAAGGAAAAATTCACCCTGTGACGTATACAGCTGATCACAAGCCGGGAACATTTGTATCTCTGACTGTTTGGTCTAAGGAACTGTTCCGGTAGCCGTCTGTTGTGATCTCCTGGATGATTGGATTATCCGTTTTAGGGGCTGATGTCTTATGTATTTCTTGTGAGTTGCACATTTTAAACGTGTGGATTTGCGCATCTGTTAAAATACTACCTTGAGTCGGATTTGCGCTGTCTTCTTCTTTCATTACATCTACCAATGTGTATATAATAATAAATGTGTGTATATATATATATATATATATATATATATATATAAAACAATGAACAAATGGCAGCACTCACTGGTCCTTTAAATGTGTAATTTATTTTGTGACGTTTCGGGGACCATATCCCCTTCCTCAGACGTCTGAGGAAGGGGATATGGTCCCCGAAACGTCACAAAATAAATTACACATTTAAAGGACCAGTGAGTGCTGCCATTTGTTCATTGTTATTATTCAACTCCTGCATGCACCCTGGCAGATCGACCTAAGAAGTGAGAGTGCTCTCCAGCTGCTCATATTTATATATATATATATATATATATATATATATATATATATATATATATATATATATATATGTCTCTCTGTTTATGTATATACCTTTCGGTTAGTCTGTCTACCAAACTGTATATATCTTTCTCTCATATATCTTTGCTGAGTTTATTAAATTAAACATTATAACACTCAAACCTTAAATGGCAGACCAAAAAATGGTAATATATATATTATTAAAACGGACACTCTGGTCAAAATATAAATACACAGATGAATTACATCTTTGGATAGAAACATATTTGCAATAAACATGCATTGGCAAAAATGTTTCTAGTAAAAGTTATCACTATTTTATTGATAATATTTTTCTCTGCACGTGCATGTGAAGCATAACTAGATATTCTCAGTGCACCAGCATTTTAAACACTGCAGTTGCTCATAGCACCAGTGGGTCTTGTATCATATCAGCAATGAACAAATTGAGTCATTACCAGATGGTAAAAGAACCTTAGGCTCTCTGAGGAAGTGTTGTGTTTAAAATGCTGGTACATGGTGCACACTTAAATACACTTTTGAAACAACTATAACTTTTATTAAAAGTATTTTTTCTAATACATGTATACTGCAAAAATGCTTCTACTCAAAACTGAAATGCATACACGTGGATTCCAAATTTGGCTGGAATATCCCTTTAAGGTCATGTGAAGCCACACCCCTAATCACATCCTCAACCACGTCCATTTGCAAAGTGTCAGATAATCAGCTGTGCAAAAGGTAGCAACCTTACTTTCTAAACATGTTAAATGTTTCTTCCCTTGTGAATAGTTTCATGAGTTTTCAGATTACTCTTTGCTATAAAACTTTTTCCACACTCTGTACATGTAAAAGGCTTTTCTCCTGTGTGAATCATTTCATGAGTTTTCAGACCCCTCTTTTCTGTAAAACTTGTTCCACACTCTGTACATGTGAATGGCTTTTCTCCTGTGTGAATCATTTCATGAGTTTTCAGATTACTCTTTGCTATAAAACTTTTTCCACACTCTGTACATGTGAAAGGCTTTTCTCCTGTGTGAATCATTTCATGAGTTTTCAGACCCCTCTTTTCTGTAAAACTTGTTCCACACTCTGTACATGTGAATGGCTTTTCTCCTGTGTGAATCATTTCATGAGTTTTCAGATTACTCTTTGCTATAAAACTTTTTCCACACTCTGTACATGTGAAAGGCTTTTCTCCTGTGTGACTCATTTCATGAATTTTCAGACTCCTCTTTTCTGTAAAACGTTTTCCACACTCTGTACATGTGAACGGCTTTTCCCCTGTGTGAATCCTTTCATGAATTTTCAGATTACTAATTTTTGTAAAACTTTTTCCACACTCTGTACATGTGAACAGCTCTTCACCTGTGTGACTCCTTTCATGCTTTTTCAGATCACTCTTTTGTGTAAAACCTTTTCCACACACTGTACATATGAAAGGCTTTTCCCCTGTGTGATTCCTTTTATGAGTTTTCAGATCTCTCTTTTTTGTAAAACCTTTTCCACACTCTGTACATGTGAAAGGCTTTACCCCTGTGTGAATAATTTCATGAGTTTTCAGACTACTCTTTGGTGTAAAACTTTTTCCACACTCTGTACATGTGAAAGGCTTTTCTCCTGTGTGAATCATTTCATGAGTTTTCAGCCTACTCTTTTGTGTAAAACTTTTTCCACACTCTGTACATGTGAAAGGCTTTTCTCCTGTGTGAATCATTTCATGAATTTTCAGACTCCTCTTTTCTGTAAAACGTTTTCCACACTCTGTACATATGAAAGGCTTTTCCCCTGTGTGAATAATTTCATGAGTTTTCAGATGACCCTTTTTTGTAAAGCTTTTTCCACACTCTGTACATGTGAATGGTTTTTCTCCTGTGTGAATCCTTCCATGAGTTTTCAGATAACTCTTTTGTGTAAAACGTTTTCCACACTCTGTACATGTGAAAGGCTTTTCCCCTGTGTGAATCTTTTTATGAGTTTTCAGATGATTCATTTGTGTAAAACATTTGCCGCACTCAGTACATGTGTGTGGTTTCTCACCTGTGTGAATTTTGTGGTGTTCTAGTAGATGAGACTTCCATCTAAAGCTTTTCTCATATTCTGTAGATTTGAAAGGTTTCTCCTTTGTATTAATTATTTGGCTAGACTGTAGACTTTTCCCTTCTTTAATATGTTTTAAAAACTCAGTAAATGTGTGTGGTTTATCCTCAGGGATAATAATTTCACTAGATAAGGCATAAATGTTGTCCTCTTGTTTGATGACTAAATTACTCTCTGTACATAATGATTGCTGCCCAGTTCCTGCCAATTCACCATCTCCTTTAAATATCTGCTGTGATATCCCCAATGTTTGTGAATAGTCATTGGTGTCTAAGACTATTGGAGTTTGCAGTATCATTCTGATGCTTCCTGTAGTGAAGGATGGATATGAACTATTGACGTGTTTGTCTACATAAAAAGAAATGGAATAAAGAAAAATAAGACTTTTTATTCTTTATAATATAATCCATCTCAATAAAAAAAATCATTTTTTTTTACTCAAAAATGTCTTCCTTTTTGTATTTTTAAATTTATTTACCTTTAATCACAAATTAAAAAAGGATGAGATAGAATGTAGACATTACTACATCATAGTAACCTAAATTACTGATGACAACAAGTTATAGGGCCACATTAAACAAGGTGCATGTGGATAATGTTCTCAGCCAGGGAACAAGAACATCTGTATTCTGAGGAAGAGAGGTAGCATTCACCATCCTCATTTAACATTTCACAAGCAACTGCAAATACAGCCCTGCCCGGCTCATGCTCAACCAGTTGGGTGAGAACATGATGCCTTAATCATCACAGACTAATGATAAGTGTGAGATGTTTTGAGAGTTTGTGATTGTTTGATTTATATAAAACAGCCAAAAACTTTATTAGTTTAATAATAATAATAGTCACTGCAAAATGTGATGTTGATACTATGTATGTAGTATCCCAAGCGCTAAAAAGACAGCCTAAAGCTCACTACCAAATAAGTCCCCTAGCGGACTACAAGAAGGAAACAGTGGAAAAGGTATGGAGTGAGCGCTAAAACAAGCTTAATAGGCCAATAGGATGAAGAAGTGCACTAAAATGGTTCAAATTGGCTAGAACGATATAATGCTGATCTCAATAAAATGGACAATTTAATATGCATATAAACAAAAATAGGTAGTAGACGCAGATAAAGTTAAAATACTTAACATTAGCATGGATCCATGTAATGACTAAAACAGGTGTACAACAACGGTAAAAACAATAATAAAAACAGTGATAAACAGACAGATAAGAAGTCAGTGAGATCCTCTGCGAATTAGGTCAGAGGTCTCTTTCTATGTGTAGATGTAGTTGCGAATAGACACAGTAGAAACAATAATAATGGTGTCTGAGTGATAAAATGCAATAAGTGAAAAAATGCAATAATGGTTGGTGAAAATTCAATTACAATTGGTAAAAAACAAAAAAAATAATCCCAAATATGATTCAAAGTTCAAAGTACAAGTGAGAAAATAAACAGTGACCAAGGGTGATCCAAATCAGATAAATCAACAATCCATAAAATCCATATGTTGAAAAAATTAGTGGTGTAAAGTGTCAGTCCAAAAATCCATATATAAAAAGTGATCCAGAAACAAAACAGAAATGGTGATCCAAAAATTGCAGATAATAGTTCAAAAGTAGAATCCAAGGTAATATAAAAATAAAAGTCTATGTAGAAAAACCTTCCATATCAAAATATGTTGTGGAGAAATGACACGTGAAAAACAAAACGTTGGTACAATAAATACACAAAAATTGATAATAAACAAACGATCCAAACCTGTGAAAAGACAGAAACAAAAAATAGTGCAATAAAGTTTGTTACGCTTTAGAAGGTATGAAAATAAGCTCACCAGTATGTCTGTGTCAACGCGTTTCGGCCTATCTTAAGGCCTTTCTCAAGACTATACTGATGTGTAACTACTGGGAGCTTATATGGGGTGCCAAGTGATGCTATTGGTGGTAGGTTTTGGCGCCAAAAATGGATGTGACACCTCTTCCTGTTTAGCCTATTGGATTCTGGGACATAATAGAACTCTTTTTCTTTTTGTTTAAATCATATTATTATTATAACATTACTACTTATATTCGATTACCACATTATGTTTCAAAAGTTACCTATAATTTATTCATTTCTACAGTTGATTTCAATCCAAATTGTATTGAAAAAAACGTTAGTGAATACCATTACTTCCGGTTTCGTGTATCACTTCCGGTTTCGGTAAAAATCACTTCCGGTATGTCACTTCCGGTTTCGTTCGGGTCACTTCCGGTTTTGGCGATTTTACTCCCCACTTCCGGTTTTAGATTGTTTAGTGATACTATGATGAATCCCATGTCACTTTGTAATAAAATAGTTTTGGGCATATCTTCAATAATAATGTTATTATATAGGAGTAGATTATCAATTGTTAAAAGCCTGTCCATTAGAAACAATGTTGGACTAATCACATACAATGTATCAAATGGAATATTAAAAGAATATATAAGTTAAACATATATACATGTGTGTATATATATATATATAAAAAGATGACGTGTATAAATAAGTAGACAAATAAATAAATAAGATCAATATAGTCTCCTAAAATCGTTATGAAAATCAATAATGTGTGAGTCCAAATTCTAAAGACCCATATATTGGCTCAAAAGGTGAATGGGACCTATATATATATGTCTGTAGGTTCATATATATTTGTGTTTCTCCCTAACTGACATCAATACTTTCACCCAATATATGGGTCTTTAGAATTTGGACTCACACATTATTGATTTTCATAACGATTTTAGGAGACTATTCAAATGTATTTAACTATATTGATCTTATTTATTTATTTGTCTACTTATTTATACACGTCATCTTTTTATATATATATATATATATATACACATGTATATATGTTTAACTTATATATTCTTTTAATATTCCATTTGATACATTGTATGTGATTAGTCCAACATTGTTTCTAATGGACAATTTCAGGCTTTTAACAATTGATAATCTACTCCTATATAATAACATTATTATTGAAGATATGCCCAAAACTATTTTATTACAAAGTGACATGGGATTCATCATAGTATCACTAAACAATCTAAAACCGGAAGTGGGGAGTAAAATCGCCAAAACCGGAAGTGACCCGAACGAAACCGGAAGTGACATACCGGAAGTGATTTTTACCGAAACCGGAAGTAATGGTATTCACTAACGTTTTTTTCAATACAATTTGGATTGAAATCAACTGTAGAAATGAATAAATTATAGGTAACTTTTGAAACATAATGTGGTAATCGAATATAAGTAGTAATGTTATAATAATAATATGATTTAAACAAAAAGAAAAAGAGTTCTATTATGTCCCAGAATCCAATAGGCTAAACAGGAAGAGGTGTCACATCCATTTTTGGCGCCAAAACCTACCACCAATAGCATCACTTGGCACCCCATATAAGCTCCCAGTAGTTACACATCAGTATAGTCTTGAGAAAGGCCTTAAGATAGGCCGAAACGCGTTGACACAGACATACTGGTGAGCTTATTTTCATACCTTCTAAAGCGTAACAAACTTTATTGCACTATTTTTTGTTTCTGTCTTTTCACAGGTTTGGATCGTTTGTTTATTATCAATTTTTGTGTATTTATTGTACCAACGTTTTGTTTTTCACGTGTCATTTCTCCACAACATATTTTGATATGGAAGGTTTTTCTACATAGACTTTTATTTTTATATTACCTTGGATTCTACTTTTGAACTATTATCTGCAATTTTTGGATCACCATTTCTGTTTTGTTTCTGGATCACTTTTTATATATGGATTTTTGGACTGACACTTTACACCACTAATTTTTTCAACATATGGATTTTATGGATTGTTGATTTATCTGATTTGGATCACCCTTGGTCACTGTTTATTTTCTCACTTGTACTTTGAACTTTGAATCATATTTGGGATTATTTTTTTTTTGTTTTTTACCAATTGTAATTGAATTTTCACCAACCATTATTGCATTTTTTCACTTATTGCATTTTATCACTCAGACACCATTATTATTGTTTCTACTGTGTCTATTCGCAACTACATCTACACATAGAAAGAGACCTCTGACCTAATTCGCAGAGGATCTCACTGACTTCTTATCTGTCTGTTTATCACTGTTTTTATTATTGTTTTTACCGTTGTTGTACACCTGTTTTAGTCATTACATGGATCCATGCTAATGTTAAGTATTTTAACTTTATCTACGTCTACTACCTATTTTTGTTTATATGCATATTAAATTGTCCATTTTATTGAGATCAGCATTATATCGTTCTAGCCCATTTGAACCATTTTAGTGCACTTCTTCATCCTATTGGCCTATTAAGCTTGTTTTAGCGCTCACTCCATACCTTTTCCAAAATGTGATGTTGATTCAGCACATGCATTTAGTACAGTCAACTCTATGGGTACTACAGTTGCCCTTTAAATATGAATCTTCCCAGATCTATACAACATAATGGTAGAAAATCTAATTAAGTGGGGCCATATCACAACATTACAAATATACCGTATTATAACTTTGTTCTCCATCATTTATATGAAACAATATTTTCTCCTGAAATAAATGTTAAAAATCATTTGTTTAAATATGTTAATTTGCATACTGCAGTATTGGTATTGTACTTCCTACTAATTCTCACTGTAAGACATTTTGTCATGTGCTTCCCACCCAGTCCTTTAAAGGGACAGTATACACTCATTTTCATATAACTGCATGTAATAGACACTACTATAAAGAATAAGATGCACAGATACTGATATAAAAATCCAGTATAAAACTGTTTAAAAACTTACTTAGAAGCTTTCAGTTTAGCTCTGTTGAAAAGGCAGAGGGAAAGCCCACTGCAAGTGGGAAATAAGACACTGCCCCCCTCCCCCTTTTTTGCATATGAAAAGACCCTTTACACAAACAGGAGCAAGCTGGAGAAGGTAGCTGACGGTAAATAAAACTTTGGGGCTTGGTTAAGAGTCTGAAAATCAGAGCAATGTTCTTTAAAAATAAGCAAAATTATACATTTTTTAAAAAAAACAAACTTTATGGGCTTTATAAATAGATCATCTACAAAACATTTATGCAAAGAAAAAATGAGTGTATAATGGCCCTTTAACTTCTCTTGGTCAATACTGAGTTGTCTTAAATCAATTGGATAGAGTTAAGAAAAAAATTGTGTTAACATAGAGTGATAATATAATGAGATGTTATTTTGGCAAATTCAGTCCATTTAAAAAGGACCATAAAAAATAAAATTACAAAAGCATGGATGCATAATAAAAATACAATGTAATAGGGGGGACTTCAGGGCGGCAGCCATCTTAATGGTCGCACTGAGCTTCAACTCCTTAAGTTATCTCCAAAAATGTGAAGCTAAAACTGGATATATATTATTCAAACTATTGTAGAAACTGGTCTGTGGACAGCCTGATTTAAAATTTAGGGTTTTAATTCTTGGCATTGCTTAATTGCCCTCAGTACTGGGCTATTCATTCTGAGGCCTTCCCCTATCACAGAAGCCTCAACACCGTCCCCACAACAAGCTGTGCACAGTCCTTCTTCTTAAACTTGCACTGTCCCTATTGCTGACAGGACTACATATTCGTAGCGTACTAAGGCTAAAGTTTACGCTATCCCCTACATGCTAACTGAAAATGGAGGAAGCTTTCTTTCTTACACAATTGTGAGTGATACTACAGTTGCATACCCAGAGACTGGATGAAAGAATGGCGGTGATCTTTTAACCAGCTCTCCACAAGCCGGATAGGGTAAGACCAACTGGCTTACAAGAGACCGACTACTTGGACTCCGACCCGACAGACACAGATACGGCGAGAGGGGACTACCCCACAGCAGGGAAAAGAGCTTCCTCTCTGGAAACTGGCAACCAGGATACTCTACATTTGGAGACAGTGGATATACCGATACAGCTTAGCCCCAACAGCCTGGCTATCACAGCAAGGGAAGAATCTGCGCCTGAAACTGCCACATTCCAGCTTTAAATCAACAAACCAACAGATGGAGCAAACAGGAGCTGCGCAAGCATGGGAGAAAATCTTTCTCTGATGAAAGAAACTTGTGGTGGTTCTGCTGACATGGAAGGATCATCTCCCGCAGCAAGCTTGGGACACACACTGTCAGCAACCCCTGAGATTACAGCCATTCTCTTGGATACACCAAACACAGAGGTATGGCTGCATTTCCTCATCACCCTTGGCCCAGCCACCAAATTGATTTGCAGAGACGCTGCAAATTCCCGGGTCTCACAACAAATGCCAGCTATCTGTGAATACATGATGATGAGGAGTATACTCCAGAACTCAGACAATTTTTCCCAACTGACCCAACTGTCTTACCTCAAGTTCGAGTTTGCTGAACTGGCTCCCGAAGCCACCTCGCTCCTAGGAAAATATTCTCCCAATTATCCAGGTACTAAACTATCGCATTGGAATGGGCGGAGAATCCCCCCCCGCCCTAATTTAACATACTTCCCTTCTACGCTGAGAGCAGTTTGGGAGGCAAAAGTAAGAACATTAAGGATCTTAACCTATTAACTAAATTTTCATGTAAAGCCATGGACAACAATATGTTTTTGCATTTCATATTATGAGACTTTATTATTCCACTTCTGACTATTAAGTTCCCCTATGTATCTCACATGCCAATCATCTTTGTTTATTATGGATGAACTGTTTTCCTACATGGATCAGAGAAAGCTAATAATTTTTGCTGCCTACTGTATATAGAATATGCACTACCGATGTGGTCTGGAGTAGGTCTTAACTTTATATTTGTTAAAAGTTTATGACTGGGTAATATATGATGTTCAGCGTACCCCTCTTAACATGGTGTTAGTGATGACCGCATGGTCTGACTGCAGTATTAACAGAGAGATCACCTGGGAGGTTGTATGCCCTCATATTCCTCATTTCTTCTGCTATAAATTACCAGATATATTATACATGATATAAACTTATGAGGGTTTATCATGTATGTTTGTTACTGAGATCTTTGAAGTCCAATGTACATAAAATATACACTGCTAATACGGTCCAGTTCTGTTATGAGCGCATAACTTAGCAATATACCATTCTCAACTTCCCCTCTCAATATGGTATCAATGACGACCACTAGGTCTGATCAAGACTCTCATGGAGAGACCACGTAGGGGGATAGGTGTGCTTAAATTGCTTCTTTTCTCTCTCCAATCCCCTCAGTTTATCTGCATATAGTTTAAACTCCACCTTATTTAGCAGCCAGCAAGGTCTGTCTCAATATTAAAATAGTCAGAGGTTCAATTAAGCCATATAGTAGATCATACTCACATCCCCCCAGCTTCCCATTACTATATGATGTCATAATGTAGCCCATGCTTGCTAGCTGTGAGAAGTCTATCTATGTAGGCTATACATTGATACAGATCTAAAAGTCATTGCTGTCTCATATACCCCCCTTCCTTATGTCTAGCTCTATTTACCAGTCCAAGAGGACTCTATTTTTTTTCTCATTGCACAGCTGTAGAAATCTCCTCTTATAATTACTTATTGACTTACCGAGTAATAATTTATATGCCTATCTACAAGTATATCACTTTATAAAATCTAGGAATTGGAATGGCAGTGAGACGGCTGCATGGTCTGAGATAAGATCCAGCATCGTTATTTCCGGAGTTAAAGCACCTTCAATTTCATTATTATATAGTATCATGTTGGCCAAGCAAAGTGATTCTTTGATGGAAAAATTAAATGGAAAGTGGAGACTGTTGATTCCATGTGTTGATCAGGATAAAATTAGGGCCAGTTGTAAAGTAGTTAATAAATGCCGAATATCAATGAGCTGGAAAGAGAGCCATATGAAACTAATTAATAATTGTTATTGTACACCCTTGAAAATGTCCAAAATGTACACTAGTCAAAGCTTTTCATGTCCACGATGTGTTTATATGAATGCAGACATTTTGCATATGTTTTTGTATTGTCCCAGGATTGGACAGTTTTGGAAGAAGGTGGCTTTTTGGATTAATGGATTGTATAAAACAAATATTCTTTTCGATGCCCGGTTTCTCAGTGTTTATCAAAGAAATCCAGATGCAAATAATTTTTGAGTCTTTCCATCTTAGAGAAGCAAGAGAAAGGGAAATCAGGAGGTTTTTGTTAGGATGGTTACCGATAATTAAGACATATTCAGAATGTGTTCAAAAGACTATATTATACCCATTTCTAAGTTCGGAGTGCTTCTGTGACTTGGTATTATCAGGTGACTTTCCGGCAGATTGAATATTGAGCTATAGAGAGTTATGATATGACAACCTAGAATTTAGGCTAAGAGAATGTCACAATAGGTATGCTGGTGCCCTAGGGGTCAGGCAAGGGGTCAGGGGGAAGGGAGGGGGAAAGTGGAAGACAGGGATAACCCCCTTCTGGGGTCCCCCCCCCCTTTTATACCTGTTTTTGTTGTTTATTAATAAAATGTGCTATAAGTGTAAAAAGTTGGAATAATTTTGATTTTTTTTTTTTTTTTATATCTCCAAGATAAAATGGATGGAATAGGCATATTTTGTTAGCATATTATTACATCAATGCATTTTGCTTTGTTTTTTTTTCTTTATGGATGTATCTTGGTTGACGCCCTGCGTGGTGTTCTTATTTTTGTAATACGCTTAAATTTAATTACACTGTTGGCACGCATAAATAAATATTTAAAAAAAAACAACTTATTGACAGCACTTTCCACTAAATCTTTATGATACATTTTGCTATAGTGTGCCATGACTTCCTGCTTCCTATATATATATTCATATCTCACTATCTACCATACGCATGACTATATCAAATCACCAGACCCCCTCTCTATAGATTTGTGAATATCAATGGTCCCAACAAGAATCAGTTACAGTTCAGTGAGATAAACATTCTGATGATAAACAGGTGCAGCTAATAGAAATAAGAACAAAATACAAAACAATATTTTCTCATCATTATATAAAACACAACAGTGTGAGGCTGTTAATAAAGACTTATGTCAGGGTTTACATATTACCGTTTAGCAGAAGGCTCTGTAAGTATGAAGTCTCTCTGGTCCCTCCTGTGATATCACTGAGTGTTACACAGATATTTATACTAATGTGGGAGTGTCAACTTTCTCTGTGTGACTCACATGAGTACAACTTGTCAGTTGGGAGACAATGAGAGGGTCACACCTGGACTTTTGTTCTCATATAGATGTCTATTGTCCCCTCTGGTGTCACATGAATACAGAGTCCCTGCCTCCACCTCAGGTTGTGATTATCATATGGATAAGTAAGGAGGAAACAAACTGTTTATTTAAATGTGAGAGATTGTTCTGTTGTGTCCTAAAATATTTCAGGATACAGCATTATTTTATGTTTTAATTGATGGGAATTATTTTATCAGAACTCAGTTGCACACAGATGTATAATATTAACATGCTATTAGAAACCTGTTTCTTGTCTTCCCTCCCAGCCCTCCCTGGTTTTTTGTTGTTCGTTGTGGTTCCTTTACAGGTTCTGAAGCGGATGGAGGTGTGCAGTTCTAAGGCAGCTGCTTAGTTTCCTTTGGTGGGGAGCTACATAGTCATGTGGACCTTTGTAAGCCCAAAAGGCGCTAATTGGTAGTATGGGGTCTCCCTTCGGGATTAACAGTCTTTTGGCTGGGGGACCGTAGGTTGGGGGTCTGCATGGCGGCATGCTTTCCCAAGTGTTGCGGAAAGGGGTGTGGCATAAAATTCCAATTGGCCGGTAGTATCATAGAAGGAAAGTACAGCGGGCGTTCCGGTCCCTAGTCACGAGTGGCTAGGGATAGGTCGGCTCGCTGGTCGATCTTCCTTGGGCGGAGGCGGAATGAGGGCATCCTCATTCCCAGGGCGGCCACACCCCTTAGAGGGTTAATTAGGACAAGATCATCTTGCCAGCTGGGTAGCTATGCAGTATTACAGTTATTTATTTATTTACTTATTTAATAAAGCAACCCCTCCCCCCATTGAGGAGATGTTTTTTTTCTCCCAACCCTGAGTGTTGTGTCTTTATTGCATATATGTAAGTTTGGTATTGTGTAGGGTTGGTATTATGTTGACTGAATTTAGCTAAAAAATGTAACCCCCTTAGCAAAGTGGAAGACCTATTTAGGGATGTAACAATTTAAGGGTTAATTTTTTGAAAGGAAGGAGAAAATGGAATTGTGTTAAAAGGAAGTGTTCCCTGCAGGGAAGGGAGCTTTAGGAGGAGGAGATTCAGAGCTGATAATAGAGCTGCAGAACTGAAAGTAAAACCACTAACCTGTTTCTTGTCTTCCCTCCCAGCCCTCCCTGGTTTTTTGTTGTTCGTTGTGGTTCCTTTACAGGTTCTGAAGCGGATGGAGGTGTGCAGTTCTAAGGCAGCTGCTTAGTTTCCTTTGGTGGGGAGCTACATAGTCATGTGGACCTTTGTAAGCCCAAAAGGCGCTAATTGGTAGTATGGGGTCTCCCTTCGGGATTAACAGTCTTTTGGCTGGGGGACCGTAGGTTGGGGGTCTGCATGGCGGCATGCTTTCCCAAGTGTTGCGGAAAGGGGTGTGGCATAAAATTCCAATTGGCCGGTAGTATCTTAGAAGGAAAGTACAGCGGGCATTCCGGACCCTAGTCACGAGTGGCTAGGGATAGGTTGGCTCGCTGGTCGATCTTCCTTGGGCGGAGGCGGAATGAGGGCGTCCTCATTCCCAGGGCGGCCACCCCCCTTAGAGGGTTAATTAGGACAAGATCATCTTGCCAGCTGGGTAGCTATGCAGTATTACAGTTATTTATTTACTTATTTAATAAAGCAAGCCCTCCCCCCATTGGGGAGGTGGGTTTTTTTCGCCCAACCCTGAGTGTTGTGTCTTTATTGCATATATGTAAGTTTGGTATTGTGTAGGGTTGGTATGATGTTGACTGAATTTAGCTAAAAAATTTAACCCCTTAGTAAAACAGCTGTGAACACTTGTAGGTAAGGACAAATTCTTCCACTATTGAATGAACTTTTTAGTTTAACTTACGCTTTCACATTTATGTTATTTTGTTTCAATTTGTGAATCATTTGTACATTTATTTTTTATCTTTCTGTTTTAGATAGAGATGTTTGAGCACGTTATACTGACCAATTTGTAAAGTCTGCCCAAGATCTTTCTAGGATTATTAGAACTAAACAGAATAATAATATGATTGAGGCAATAAAAAAAATCAAGGTGTAAGATATACAAATACTAGAAATATTAATACATTTTGAGTATTATAAAAATATCTATAATAAAAGGTGAGGTAAATCAGCTGACTAGGAATAACATTTTGGGATAAAATATCTTTGCACCCCAGATTTCTTTTGATGATTTGCAATTCCTGAATCAAAACTCTATACATAAAATAAATGCAGACGTTGATTAAACAAAATGTAAAGAAAGCATCTGGCCAGAGTAACTCCATATGGTAGTTTACAAAATGATGCCAGATGTCATTATATCTACCTTAGTTACATGAATACTACTGTGATCAGGATTTAACATCTTTATATTGTTTATCCTCTAATATAATTACACTCAAATATTAATCTTCCCAGATCTATACAACATAATGGTAGAAAATCTATTTAAAGGGACAGTATACACTCATTTTCATATAACTGCATGTAATAGACACTATAAAGAATAAGATGCACAGATACTGATATAAAAATCCAGTATAAAACTGTTTAAAAACTTACTTAGGATGGGGCGGAGCCAAGCGGAGCTCCAAGATGGAAGCTTTTAGTTAGAGCTCCGTGATCAGGAACAGGGTTAGGGACCAAAATCTCTATATAAGAGCGCAATATGGGGGATATTAAGGCTCCTTAACACTTTATTAAGCCAAAGAGCCTGTAGCGGTACCATCAGCTGGTGACGACTGAACGTAGGAGGCGGCATTAGAGGGAAAAGAACTTACCTTGGGAGCCACCATCTTTTCTCCTCCCTCAACTACTGACAGCATCGCAACAAGTCAATAGACATTTACGGGCAGCAGCGCACCCGCCTACCACCCGACAGCACAGCAAGTGATCCCCTCCCGGATTATCGCTGCAAGGCACAGCCCTCAGCACCGCAGCAGGTCCGGTCAGAGTGAGTACTCCCCACATGCTCACAGTTCACTAATACCCACAAAAAAGGCCATGTATATCCAGCATAATAAATATGAGGGGCAAGCATTAAACAGAGGCTAAAACACAGATGTCCCACTAAGATCTTAATTTGACCGGACAGTAAGGGGACTCACAATCTGATAAGAGGTGACTGACTCTCAGACATATGTCACATGAAACTAAGGGGTATATGGAAAGTTGACTCGGTTAACAAAAATTTAAATCAGTGAGGTTGCATCAGAAATCTGAACCACGTGGCACCCATAACAGGTCCCGCTGATTCAATGAACCGAACACATAATTTAACAGTTGAGGATCTACTGGCCTTTTACCTTTAAATAATCTGGAACCGGATCTAAGACTCTGCTCAAATTATACTTTTGGGACTATAGGCTATACACAGTGCTGGGAGAGAGGCCAATTAAAATAAAGAGAGGCTGAGTTTTGGGCCTATACTTTATGTGTTAACCAGGCCTTTGCTTCTTTTCCCATATTCTAAAAATACATTTATTTTTGCAGCGAGATTGCCATCTTGTGGATAAAAGTTAGATTACAGCCTGAGAGTTCTTATAATCTTCAGGACCCTAGTCACGAGGGTCTAGGGATAGGATGGCTTGCTGGTCGATCTTCCTTGGGCGGAGACGTAGGCGGAATGAGGGCATCCTCATTCCCAGGGCGGCCACACCCCTTAGAGGGTTAATTAGGACAAGAGCATCTTGCCAGCTGGGTAGCTATGCAGTATTAAATTTATTTATTTACTTATTTAATAAAGCAACCCCTCCCCCCGTTGGGGAGATGTTTTTTTCTCCCAACCCTGAGTGTTGTGTCTTTATTGCATATATGTAAGTTTGGTATTGTGTAGGGTTGGTATTATGTTGACTGAATTTAGCTAAAAAATGTAACCCCCCTTAGCAAAGTGGAAGACCTATTTAGGGATGTAACAATTTAAGGGTTAATTTTTTGAAAGGAAGGAGAAAATGGAATTGTGTTAAAAGGAAGTGTTCCCTGCAGGGAAGGGAGAAGGGAGCTTTAGGAGGAGGAGATTCAGAGCTGATAATAGAGCTGCAGAACTGAAAGTAAAACCACTAACCTGTTTCTTGTCTTCCCTCCCAGCCCTCCCTGGTTTTTTTGTTGTTCGTTGTGGTTCCTTTACAGGTTCTGAAGCGGATGGAGGTGTGCAGTTCTAAGGCAGCTGCTTAGTTTCCTTTGGTGGGGAGCTACATAGTCATGTGGACCTTTGTAAGCCCAAAAGGCGCTAATTGGTAGTATGGGGTCTCCCTTCGGGATTAACACTGTTTTGGCTGGGGGACCGTAGGTTGGGGGTCTGCATGGCGGCATGCTTTCCCAAGTGTTGCGGAAAGGGGTGTGGCATAAAATTCCAATTGGCCGGTAGTATCATAGAAGGAAAGTACAGCGGGCGTTCCGGTCCCTAGTCACGAGTGGCTAGGGATAGGTCGGCTCGCTGGTCGATCTTCCTTGGGCGGAGGCGGAATGAGGGCATCCTCATTCCCAGGGCGGCCACACCCCTTAGAGGGTTAATTAGGACAAGATCATCTTGCCAGCTGGGTAGCTATGCAGTATTACAGTTATTTATTTACTTATTTAATAAAGCAACCCCTCCCCCCATTGGGGAAATGTTTTTTTTTCTCCCAACCCTGAGTGTTGTGTCTTTATTGCATATATGTAAGTTTGGTATTGTGTAGGGTTGGTATGATGTTGACTGAATTTAGCTAAAAAATTTAACCCCTTAGTAAAACAGCTGTGAACACTTGTAGGTAAGGACAAATTCTTCCACTATTGAATGAACTTTTTAGTTTAACTTACGCTTTCACATTTATGTTATTTTGTTTTAATTTGTGAATCATTTGTACATTTATTTTTTATCTTTCTGTTTTAGATAGAGATGTTTGAGCACGTTATACTGACCAATTTGTAAAGTCTGCCCAAGATCTTTCTAGGATTATTAGAACTAAACAGAATAATAATATGATTGAGGCAATAAAAAAAATCAAGGTGTAAGATATACAAATACTAGAAATATTAATACATTTTGAGTATTATAAAAATATCTATAATAAAAGGTGAGGTAAATCAGCTGACTAGGAATAACATTTTGGGATAAAATATCTTTGCACCCCAGATTTCTTTTGATGATTTGAAATTCCTGAATCAAAACTCTATACATAAAAGAAATGCAAACGTTGATTAAACAAAATGTAAAGAAAGCATCTGGCCAGAGTAACTCCATATGGTAGTTTACAAAATGATGCCAGATGTCATTATATCTACCTTAGTTACATGAATACTACTGTGATCAGGATTTAACATCTTTATATTGTTTATCCTCTAATATAATTACACTCAAATATTAATCTTCCCATGAAATGAAAGGAACACATAATTTAACAGTTGAGGATCTACTGGCCTTTTACCTTTAAATAATCTGGAACCGGATCTAAGACTCTGCTCAAATTATACTTTTGGGACTATAGGCTATACACAGTGCTGGGAGAGAGGCCAATTAAAATAAAGAGAGGCTGAGTTTTGGGCCTATACTTTATGTGTTAACCAGGCCTTCTTTTCCCATATTCTAAAAATACATTTATTTTTCCAGCGAGATTGCCATCTTGTGGATAAAAGTTAGATTACAGCCTGAGAGTTCTTATAATCTCTCAACAGATAATATAAGAATAAAGGGGATCTAGGAACATTATACCACAGTAGGAAAGAGATTACAACTGACAGCTCCCTTATTCATTCAAGTGCCAAGAAGCTGGAATGGCTTCCAAGAGACTAAGTAAGCTGGAGAAAATAAATAGGAACACACCTGTCACCTCTTTTTTTAAGCTATCACAGGGAGACAACCCCCAAGATATGACCAAAGAGATAGAGGTGGACAGAGAACCTACCCTAACATCCTCTGACCATGCAGGAGATGATACCCCCCTAACTAGAGCGGATCTACGCCTGCTTGTTTCCAAAGAAGACATTACAAATAGCTTTGACAAATTATGGGCCAAAATAGACACTATGCATACATCCATGAATGAAAGCTTAAGTGATATCAAAAAATATATTTCTGAACTCGGTGCCAGAGTTGAAACCCTGGAAAATAACGGTGATAATCTGATAGAGGATGTGGAAATGGCTGTCCAACAGGTCTCACAGCAGCAACAAGTGGTAGATGACTTGTTAGACAAGATTGAAGACATGGAAAATAGAGGCAGGAGAAGTAACACACGACTGAAAGGCATTCCGGAATCAATAAAGAGTGAAGACCTCCCCTCCTATCTTCACCAGCTGTTCTGCGCAATCACAGGGACGGATCCCTCTACAGAAATTGAAATAGAAAGGGCTCATAGAGCCTTAAAGCCTAGGCCCAGGCCCGACCTTCCTCCTTGAGATGTCATTGTGGCGTTTCTAAGGTATCCAGAGAAAGATAAAATCCTCAGAGAAGCAGCCAAACAGCCAACCTTCACATTTAGAGGAAATGTTATACACTTTAATCAGGACTTGAGCACTAGAACTCTGCAAAGAAGAGGCACTTTACGACCCCTAACTACTCTCCTCAGAAAAAAACAAATCCAATACAGATGGGGCTTCCCGTTTGCCCTTCACATCACCAAGGACAATAAAACACTCACAATTAGAGATGCCATTGGGATCCCGGATATATGCGAAGCCCTCGGCCTTGAAACCCCGAACATCTCGGAACCCTCACTATCAACGGAGATGCCTAAACTGCAGAGAATACCTTTGGGATCCCAAAAATCTCAATGGTCAAGAACGCCCCAAAAGAGGCAAAAAAACAGATGATGGACTCTATTTGTATAGTATGATTAGGTTCCTTGTTCTTTTGCAGGTCACAGAAGAGAGCTGGAGACTACAATTTAAGGACACAGAAATCTGAACCTTAAGACCGGGTCCAGATGGGGTCTCTACTTTTAATGTCCTGTAATACAGAGCTTAGTTCATTCTATAAGCAGAGACCAACTCACTTATGCTTAGATAGATTGTTTTTTGAGAGCAAATGTTTAGCCGTTAGAAGCTATAGAAAAGTTAATCATTTATTTTAAGGCATTATGGCTACTAAGTATTATACATTTCCCCCCAAGATATGTTATAAAGGAAGATAGTTGGCCCTTCCCTAGTTCCTGTCCCCCTTTTAGAACTAAACATGTCCTTTCAGAATGATAACTCTAAAGATTTGTTTTTTACTTCGGGTTTATTGTTATGGATCATTTTTACGATTGTTATTGACATTAACCTGGTTTTCTCTCTCTTTCAGACGTATTCTTTTCTTCTCTCTCTGCCTCTCCCCCCCCTCCCTCCCCTACAAGGACTACAGAACTCTCTGCCGCAAGATCGAAAGCTGGTAAATGTAGCTAAAAGAGTTAACGCTAAAGAGTCGGGTAAGAATTCTATTTCACACATTGGGTCTGAGGGTTTACAGATCACAAAGAGACATTTCATGAACTTTTCACATATTCATGGCAGCGTCTAATATCACCTTAGTCTCTCACAACGTGAAAGGCCTCAACTCAGAGGTTAAAAGGAGAAAGGCTTTAGTACAGTATAAACATTTAGGGGCAAATGTAATATTTCTGCAGGAGACCCACTTCATGTCTAGTCATGTCCCAAAATATTGGGAGAGACGATTCCCCTCACATTTCCATTCCACCATGGATAGGAAAAAAAGAGGAGTGTCCATTCTGTTGCATTCCTCTTTGAACTTTAACCCTACAAACACTATTATTGATAAGGAGGGGAGATACATAATATTAAGGGGCATACTTAATGATGTGGAAGTTGTTTTTTGCAACATTTACGCTCCAAATGAACACCAGGAACAATTTTTTACTAGGTTATCTTTCCTTCTTTCTAGCTGGAATGCAACTAGAATATTCCTAGCAGGAGAATTTAATGTATCTTTATATAAACAGGATTACTATCCAATATCCCAACAACCCCACAGACATCATAGACATGTAAGTAAAGCCAAGCAAATAGTGAACACTCTCGGGGGACACAACTAGACTCCTGGAAGGCACTTTATGGGGAAACCTCCGATCACACTTTTTTCTCCTCCGCACACCGCAAATACTTTAGGTTGGATTATATTTTCTTGAGCCAAATTCTACTAACCAATCTCATATCCTCCTCTATTTCTCCATGCGTGTGGTCGGATCATGCCATGGTGTCAATAAGGGTGGTAGGACTTCTCCCTCCCAGTTCTATGAAAAACTGGACTTATGACCCCACAATCTTGAAAGACCCGCTACAGAAGGGGACTATACTCAAACACATGATAGAATACTGGAATATTAACGTTAACTCTGTTGATAATCCCATCCAGGTGTGGGCTGCTCATAAATCGGTTATTAGGGGACTCTTAATTCAGCTAAAGTCACAACACAAACGTAAAGCAAAAACTGCAATCACCACACTTCAGACAGAAATAGCAGCCCTAGAAAGACGTCATAAACTCACAGGCTCTAACAACATCTATAAAACGCTAGAAGTTGAAAGGAAACCAATGGCACTACTAAATCAAAAAGACCTGTTTACCTATTAATACGCCGCTTATTTGGCAAAGTACGGGTGCTGTGTATAATAACTGGATTGCAAAACGAGAGAAAAAGGATACACTTGTAGCACTCCTAGGTCAGTGGATCAATAAATTTTAATCAATAATACTAATTATTCCCTAGGGAATAAATGAAATGGGGAGAAAACTTGATGTGATAGGAATATTAAAATATAACTTTTATTGGGTTTAAATAAAATAGGAAAACAATTAAAACCACTCTTAGGTACCGACTGTGTGAATTATATCTAACCAATGCAAGTGGTCAACGTTAATTAAAGCCACCACTTATTACCACTGATGTGATTGATGCCAAATCGAGTAAAAAATTGCCTTATGGTTATTATTCCACAATATTATAATGTACTGTTCAGTGCAACTAAATTGATATGTAATAGTATACCTTATGCAGAAATTATATTATGGCAATTAATTCACATTATGGCTTATCAAAGGTATCTCCTAAGTAAAATTATTTTTGTAACAACACACGTGACACTGTTTGCAGATATTGACAGAGCTGCTAGAATAGCAGTTGCTTAAGCAGAGACTGGATTATTATGAGCCCATTAAAGAGCTCAATATCTCTGGTACACAATATGTTTGTTGGGTGTGTGGATTGAGATAATAATTCAAACTGTATGCAGATAAATTCACCCGTTTAGGGATGTTGAGTCTATTTGGTGCGCTTTAATTATACATCGTCAGGATGAAGTAGCATTTATAAAATTCCACTCCTGGGTTTCTTGTGGTTATGCAATGACCATAAATGTTAGATAAAATTTAAATTAGAGGCTGCAAGATAATGCGCCGTAGGTTACCACACCTGTAACATTAATAGCTTCTGGCTGAATACGGTAATTGTATACCGTACAATTAAATGTACATATATCATAAAAAGTGTTATTCACTTCACACCATATAAATGAACACCGACTGAGAGATTCATTCAATACCACGACCTGTGAGTCAGATTACAACCGAAGTCATTATTAAGTAGTTGGACTTGGTTTGAATTACAGCCTCTCAGCTAATTAGATAGGGCACACTCATTCCTTTTTACCGGAAAAAATCCATAGGCCGAAACGCGTTGACAAATCTGGTGAGCATTATTTCATTATTTTTCATATGCTAAAACGTTATTGCACTATGTTGTTTTTTAAATTACAGGGATAATCGAAGTTTACATTGAAAAGACAAAGCAAAGTCATCTAGCACACAAAAGTCTATTACCATCACCTATATGGAGACATTCATAAGGAGGATCATTCACTAATAACCACTATTTTATTAACTCAGTTTCACTTGGATTTTACTTATTAATTAAGACTTTATATTGGATTTTTTACACATATAACTTTTTTATATATATTTTTTAACTTTTCCTATTTTTTCAGATTTTTTACACATTTTTTTCACACTTTTTTACACAGTTTTAGGGGATCCCCAGTTTATATTACACATTTTTATATATACACTTGGAGTATAACACTTTTTTCATTGGATTATTTATTGGATTTTTTTATCACCTTCCCTTTTTTCACTGGATTTTTTGGATTTGACATTTACACCTGGGAATTGCACCATTATTCCTTTGGACTTTTTTCAGAACTTTTTCTTTCTCCTTAAGAGATCATTTAATGTGACTCTTATTTTATTATCCCCGTAATTGGTGATACAAATTCGTTGACCATTGTATTTTTTAACTGTATTTTTTAACTGTATTGATTATTGTATTTTTTAACTGTATTTGATTTCAGTATATGTTACATGGATCCATGTTTTTACTATATGTTTAAATAAATGTTTTGACTGTTATTTATTTTTCTGTTAGAATCTTCCTCTGCCTCTAGTTGGCGCTCTCGGATTATTTATTATTATTTTCTGAAAGACGTTTGTAACCACAGACTTGCAGCTGGGAATTTGTGCTGCACTGGGTCAAAGAAAAAGTTGCTCACTCGGTATTGGCAGACATAACCACATACAGATTTGTAGTTAGTACATAGTTTACACAAAGCTCATTCATTGATCATAAGTCAGTATGTAAGGCTCCGTGAAGCCGTATATAAGTTTTAGCCAGAATTTATAGTTAAATTGTTAACACAGTTACAATTATTACTAACTGAGTCCCACACACTATGATTTTCGAAGCCGGTATACTTAGAAGGAGATATCCACTTTATAGATGGTTGGTATTAGCAAAGTGGTTAAGCACATATTTAATCAAATAGTAAATTGCATAGTTAGATGACTACAGTAAATATCGGTAGCCTAAGGCTATCTAAAAACACAGGAGCTCCTAAGACTCCTCACCATTGCCCTATCGTCCCTAACATGTTTCGCCACTTAACATGGCTTTTTCAAAGGTGAACGCGCCGCTCTGTTGGCGGCTTTTTAAGGCTGTTGATTACACGCCCCCAATAGGCGTGTATAGTTGTTTAGACCAATGACACTTATTTAAATTGTAAAAGACAGCGAGGGGTGGTCTGAGGAGTATTCTCTTTGAGAGATTGGTATGGTTGAAATTCCTTGCTGCAAGCTGTCATTAATTTACTGGGTCAAATGGATACCGATTTTAAATAAAATTGACATACAGAATTTGTATTTGGAATTAATTTCCACCTCCCGATCTTGGTCAGCAGACCAAGACTACTAACATCTTTATTATAAACATCATACTTAATAACACTCGCCAATACTGTTGATCTACTATTATACATAACTCTTATTGTCTGTATGTTCAACACACTTCTTCAGTGAAAGACTCCAACCATAAAGAATAATTAGATTCAGCGTTTTGATACTAGCGCTGTTGCTGAAAGTAACGGTGATGAAGGATTTATTTTTGTGTATAGATATATTTTGTTATGTAATCTAAGGTGGTACATTGTGTGAAATATGATGGTGTATGACACTTTGTGAAATTAAGGGAAATGAATGTGAACATTTTAAAATTGGGATAGTGTATAATGGTAGGGGACATATATGTATGAATATAATGTGGAAAGTGACAAAAATAGGAGAACCCCAAGAATAAGGGTTTAAGTGATAGAAGAGATAAACACCAAAGAGTGTTGTGTGGATATAAAGTTGTGAATATAGAGCGGAGTTTATATTATGCTGATTTTAAGTCCTACCTAAGAGGGTATGTGAATACTTATTTCTAAGTGATACATTTTGTGTCTAAAACAGACATTCAATTATAAAGACAATATTTGAAATCAATATTAATTTGGTTGACACTGCAACTCAATGTCCTGCAACAACAAATTATAAGCAACTTAATATTTTATTGGTGTACTCATATAAGATGATACAAGAAAAATTAATATTAAATGCTTTTACTATACATTTGAGAGTATTAAAATTTATTCCAAGATATCTAAGTTAATTACTGATTTAATCCTTAAGGAACAAATCATAGGATCTTGCAAGACTGAGTTTGGCTATAGCTACTAAAAAAGATATGTTTATTATAAAAAGTAGTAATCAGTTTTTATAAAAAGGGAGTGAAATTATTAACTTCATTTAATCCATTTGGTTGAACTGAGTTAAGTAGAAAGATCCATTTGCTTTCCGCTTTAAGCAGGACATTCTCTACATTGCCCCCTCTTATGCCTAATTGTATTTTCTGAATCCCAAAACATTTGAGTTCAGACTGCTTGGAATTGTGTTTCTTCAGGAAGTGACGAGCTACAGATGTTACATTTTTGCCTTCTTGAAGATCTTTAGTTGCCTTCTTAATGTTCCTCAGATGTTCCTGGAGTCTCTGTCTTATTTTTCTTGTTGTCATGCCAACGTATAACAAATTACATTTGCATTGTAAAACATATATGACTCCTTCCGTATGGCAGTTTATGTAGGATTCAATTTTATGGACTTTATCAAAACGATCAGAGATTTCTTGTTTGTTCACCATGAAGCTGCACGTACTGCATGTGCCACATTTAAATGAGCCTTTCCTGAAGGCTCCCATAGTTTTTGGTCCCTGTAGGTGACTAGGACAGATAAGATCTTTGAGATTACGGGTTCTTCTGAAGCCAGTTTGCACTTTCTCTCCTACAATTTTAGAGATTATAGGATCAGAGGTCAAAATATGCCAGTTGTTTTGCATAATATTGAGAATTTGAGAGCTTTTAGGATTATAGGTGGAAATGAATCTGACTTGCTCATGTTTTGATTTAATTTTCTTTTTCAACAGATCTTGTCTGAGAGTATTTTTAGCTCTGTATTCAGCTTTTTTTATTACTCTTCGGCTGTATCCTCTAGAGATTAATCTCTCAGTTAATTCTTTGGCCCTCATTTTGTAGTTCTCATCAGTAGAGCAATTGCGCCTCATCCTGAGAAATTCCCCTGTAGGGAGCGCTTTAACTGTGTTTGGAGCGTGAGCACTTGTGCTATAAAGTAAGCTATTGGTAGCAGTTTTTTTGCGATGCACATCTGTTTCCAGAGAGCCCGTTGATGTTTTTATGATTTTAAGATCCAGGAAATCAATACTTTCTTGGCTTGCTTCGTAGGTTAATTTGATGTTAAGTTTATTGGTGTTTAGTTTTGCCATAAATTGATCCAATTCTGTGCGAGTGCCTTCCCATAGGAAGAGCACATCGTCTATGTACCTTATCCATAATGGGATTTTGTTTAGGTCATCTGTATTGCCATCTGAGAACACATATTTTTGCTCCCACCAGCCAAGAAAAAGATTGGCATAGGTTGGGGCACAAGCAGTGCCCATTGCCGTACCTCTAATTTGAAGGTAAAAACCATTACCAAAGGTAAAGAAATTGTGTGTTAGAATAAATTTTAATAGTTGTAAAACAACACAATTCCAAGCAGTCTGAACTCAAATGTTTTGGGATTCAGAAAATACAATTAGGCATAAGAGGGGGCAATGTAGAGAATGTCCTGCTTAAAGCGGAAAGCAAATGGATCTTTCTACTTAACTCAGTTCAACCAAATGGATTAAATGAAGTTAATAATTTCACTCCCTTTTTATAAAAACTGATTACTACTTTTTATAATAAACATATCTTTTTTAGTATCTATAGCCAAACTCAGTCTTGCAAGATCCTATGATTTGTTCCTTAAGGATTAAATCAGTAATTAACTTAGATATCTTGGAATACATTTTAATACTCTCAAATGTATAGTAAAAGCATTTAATATTAATTTTTGCAGTGTCAACCAAATTAATATTGATTTCAAATATTGTCTTTATAATTGAATGTCTGTTTTAGACACAAAATGTATCACTTAGAAATAAGTATTCACATACCCTCTTAGGTAGGACTTAAAATCAGCATAATATAAACTCCGCTCTATATTCACAACTTTATATCCACACAACACTCTTTGGTGTTTATCTCTTCTATCACTTAAACCCTTATTCTTGGGGTTCTCCTATTTTTGTCACTTTCCACATTATATTCATACATATATGTCCCCTACCATTATACACTATCCCAATTTTAAAATGTTCACATTCATTTCCCTTAATTTCACAAAGTGTCATACACCATCATATTTCACACAATGTACCACCTTAGATTACATAACAAAATATATCTATACACAAAAATAAATCCTTCATCACCGTTACTTTCAGCAACAGCGCTAGTATCAAAACGCTGAATCTAATTATTCTTTATGGTTGGAGTCTTTCACTGAAGAAGTGTGTTGAACATACAGACAATAAGAATTATGTATAATAGTAGATCAACAGTATTGGCGAGTGTTATTAAGTATGATGTTTATAATAAAGATGTTAGTAGTCTTGGTCTGCTGACCAAGATCGGGAGGTGGAAATTAATTCCAAATACAAATTCTGTATGTCAATTTTATTTAAAATCGGTATCCATTTGACCCAGTAAATTAATGACAGCTTGCAGCAACTATAAATTCTGGCTAAAACTTATATACGGCTTCACGGAGCCTTACATACTGACTTATGATCAATGAATGAGCTTTGTGTACACTATGTACTAACTACAAATCTGTATGTGGTTATGTCTGCCAATACCGAGTGAGCAACTTTTTCTTTGACCCAGTGCAGCACAAATTCCCAGCTGCAAGTCTGTGGTTACAAACGTCTTTCAAACAGGGAGACGTGTATACATACAATCCACATAGTTTATGCTCGGTAGGTTGGGCATTAATGATTCACTGCGTGCATGCAATATTTAACCAAAGTACAATAATTGAACCCAGACATCGGCGGCATTGTAACTCACTGGTTATGCTATATAGCAAATCTTTGTAATGCTATGTTATTTCTGACATGCACCGGATAACACACAGAACTGAATAATACACTATAATTGTACAAGCAATAAAACGAAGTGATGTGTGTAATAGCATATGCCTGTCTGCCAACACCGAGTGAGTAACTTTTTCTCTGACACAGTGCAGCACAAATTCCCAGCTGCAAGACTGTGGTTACATACAAGGAGACGTGTATATATACAATCCACATAGTTTATGCTCGGTAGGGTGGGCATGAATAATTCACTAGGTATATGCAATATTCAACTAGAGCACAATAATTGAACCCAGACATCGGCGGCATTGTAACTCACTGGTTATGCTATACAGGGAGAGCAGAATTATTAGGCAAATGAGTATTTTGACCACATCATCCTCTTTATGCATGTTGTCTTACTCCAAGCTGTATAGGCTCGAAAGCCTACTACCAATTAAGCATATTAGGTGATGTGCATCTCTGTAATGAGAAGGGGTGTGGTCTAATGACATCAACACCCTATATCAGGTGTGCATAATTATTAGGCAACTTCCTTTCCTTTGGCAAAATGGGTCAAAAGAAGAACTTGACAGGCTCAGAAAAGTAAAAAATAGTGAGATATCTTGCAGAGGGATGCAGCACTCTTAAAATTGCAAAGCTTCTGAAGCTTGATCATCGAACAATCAAGCGTTTCATTCAAAATAGTCAACAGGGTCGCAAGAAGCGTGTGGAAAAACCAAGGCGCAAAATAACTGCCCATGAACTGAGAAAAGTCAAGCGTGCAGCTGCCAAGATGCCACTTGCCACCAGTTTGGCCATATTTCAGAGCTGCAACATCACTGGAGTGCCCAAAAGCACAAGGTGTGCAATACTCAGAGACATGGCCAAGGTAAGAAAGGCGGAAAGACGACCACCACTGAACAAGACACACAAGCTGAAACGTCAAGACTGGGCCAAGAAATATCTCAAGACTGATTTCTAAGGTTTTATGGACTGATGAAATGAGAGTGAGTCTTGGTGGGCCAGATGGATGGGCCCGTGGCTGGATTGGTAAAGGGCAGAGAGCTCCAGTCCGACTCAGACGCCAGCAAGGTGGAGGTGGAGTACTGGTTTGAGCTGGTATCATCAAAGATGAGCTTGTGGGGCCTTTTCGGGTTGAGGATGGAGTCAAGCTCAACTCCCAGTCCTACTGCCAGTTTCTGGAAGACACCTTCTTCAAGCAGTGGTACAGGAAGAAGTCTGCATCCTTCAAGAAAAACATGATTTTCATGCAGGACAATGCTCCATCACACGCGTCCAAGTACTCCACAGCGTGGCTGGCAAGAAAGGGTATAAAAGAAGAAAATCTAATGACATGGCCTCCTTGTTCACCTGATCTGAACCCCATTGAGAACCTGTGGTCCATCATCAAATGTGAGATTTACAAGGAGGGAAAACAGTACACCTCTCTGAACAGTGTCTGGGAGGCTATGGTTGCTGCTGCACGCAATGTTGATGGTGAACAGATCAAAACACTGACAGAATCCATGGATGGCAGGCTTTTGAGTGTCCTTGCAAAGAAAGGTGGCTATATTGGTCACCGATTTGTTTTTGTTTTGTTTTTGAATGTCAGAAATGTATATTTGTGAATGTTGAGATGTTATATTGGTTTCACTGGTAAAAATAAATAATTGAAATGGGTATATATTTGTTTTTTGTTAAGTTGCCTAATAATTATGCACAGTAATAGTCACCTGCACACACAGATATCCCCCTAAAATAGTTATAACTAAAAACAAACTAAAAACTACTTCCAAAACTATTCAGCTTTGATATTAATGAGTTTTTTGGGTTCATTGAGAACATGGTTGTTGTTCAATAATAAAATTAATCCTCAAAAATACAACTTGCCTAATAATTCTGCACTCCCTGTATAGCAAATCTTTGTAACGCTATGTCTGACATGCACCGGATAACACACAGAACTGAATAATACACTACAATTGTACAAGCAATAAAACGGAGTGATGTGTGTAATAGCATATGTTATATGGATTTTTTCCGGTAAAAAGGAATGAGTGTGCCCTATCTAATTATCTGAGAGGCTGTAATTCAAACCAAGTCCAACTACTTAATAATGACTTTGGTTGTAATCTGACTCACAGGTCGTGGTATTGAATGAATCTCTCAGTCGGTGTTCATTTATATGGTGTGAAGTGATTAACACTTTTTATGATATATGTACATTTAATTGTACGGTATACAATTACCGTATTCAGCCAGAAGCTATTAATGTTACAGGTGTGGTAACCTACGGCGCATTATCTTGCAGCCTCTAATTTAAAGTTTATCTAACATTTATGGTCATTGCATAACCACAAGAAACCCAGGAGTGGAATTTTATAAATGCTACTTCATCCTGACGATGTATAATTAAAGCGCACCAAATAGACTCAACATCCCTAAACGGGTGAATTTATCTGCATACAGTTTGAATTAATATCTCAATCCACACACCCAACAAACATATTGTGTACCAGAGATATTGAGCTCTTTAATGGGCTCATAATAATCCAGTCTCTGCTTAAGCAACTGCTATTCTAGCAGCTCTGTCAATATCTGCAAACAGTGTCACTTGTGTTGTTACAAAAATAATTTTACTTAGGAGATACCTTTGATAAGCCATAATGTGAATTAATTGCCATAATATAATTTCTGCATAAGGTATACTATTACATATCAATTTAGTTGCACTGAACAGTACATTATAATATTGTGGAATAATAACCATAAGGCAATTTTTTACTCTATTTGGCATCAATCACATCAGTGGTAATAAGTGTAATAAGTGGTGGCTTTAATTAACAAGGAGGGAAAACAGTACACCTCTCTGACACTGCAAACAGTGTCACTTGTGTTGTTACAAAAATAATTTTACTTAGGAGATACCTTTGATAAGCCATAATGTGAATTAATTGCCATAATATAATTTCTGCATAAGGTATACTATTACATATCAATTTAGTTGCACTGAACAGTACATTATAATATTGTGGAATAATAACCATAAGGCAATTTTTTACTCGATTTGGCATCAATCACATCAGTGGTAATAAGTGGTGGCTTTAATTAACATTGACCACTTGCATTGGTTAGATATAATTCACACAGTCGGTACCTAAGAGTGGTTTTAATTGTTTTCCTATTTTATTTAAACCCAATAAAAGTTATATTTTAATATTCCTATCACATCAAGTTTTCTCCCCATTTCATTTATTCCCTAGGGAATAATTAGTATTTTTGATTAAAATTTATTGATCCACTGACCTAGGAGTGCTACAAGTGTATACTTTTTCTCTCGTTTTGCAATCTATAAAACGCTATTAGACAAGAGACAGACCCTATATAAGATACTTAATGACCAATCGATTAGAGCAGGGTTAAGATTGCAGGCTAAATATTTTATCTATGCCAATAAGCCAGATAGGTTTCTAGCAAACAAAATCAAGAATAAAACCAGGGATATAACGATTCCCATACTACGCAAACTGGGAGGGGAGGCAACCTCAAACCCTATAGACATAGTCAATATATTCGGGGCATACTACGGATCTTTATATGATGGGCGAAAAGTTAGCAAAACATCACAAACTCAAATTTTGCTTGACAAATTTCTAGAAGAGGCTAAATTACCAGTGATTGATCAAAAAGACCTCGACAATCTTAGTGCAGATATTACGAGTCAAGAGGTACTTGCAGTCCTACAAGATTTAAAACCAGGGAAGGCAGCTGGTCCAGATGGCTTCCCAGGCGACTACTATAAATTATTTAAAACTTCCCTCACATCCCATCTAGTCAAATTTTGTAATCACATTTTGCAGGGTCAAACCATTCCCCCAGATCTTCTAGATGCCAAGATTATAGTAATTCCCAAGCCAGGTAAAGATAAAATGTATTGCAACAATTATAGACCAATCTCCCTGATAAATCAGGACTTAAATTTTTTTACAAAAATACTAGCAAATCACCTCAAACACATTCTCCTTAGGCTAATCCATCCTGATCAGGTGGGCTTCATTAAGAATAGAGAGGCCCCAGACAATATTAGAAGAATGATAGCCCTACTTGATTATGCACAAGTAACAAAAACGCCTTCTCTGTTGCTCTCATTAGACGCAGAGAAGGCGTTTGACAGAGTTGACTGGGGCTTTATGCAAGCTGTTTTGGAGAGAGTAGGAATAGGAGGCACATTTCTAAAAGCAATTAGAAGCATATACTCCACCCCTTCAGCGAGAGTTCGGGCCATGGGCCATCAGTCAGATAAATTTGCCGTTCATAATGGGACTAGACAGGGGTGCCCTTTGTCCCCCCTGTTGTTTGCATTGTGCATAGAGCCCCTTGCCCAACACATCAGAAATTGCCCGGATATTTCAGGTATAACTGTCAAACAGAAAGAATATAAACTCACTTTATTTGCAGACGACATCCTACTGTCTTTATCCAAACCCCTGATTTCATTACCAAATCTTTACAAAACTATTGACTTATATTCCAAAATATCTGGATACAAGGTAAACCTAGAGAAATGTGAGGCTATGCCTATAGGACTACCTGATCAAACTAGAAAGCTAATAGATTTACATTTTGAATTAAAATGGACCAAACACCATCTTCGATATTTAGGGATTAATCTAACAAAAAGCGGAATTATATCAGGCAAATTTTTCCTCGCTATACAAATCTATTAAACAAGATCTAAGAAAGTGGGGTATACTAGGATTTTCCTGGTTTGGTAGGTTGTCGGCAGTCAAAATGACTGTTCTCCCACGGATCTTATATTTATTCCGCACTCTCCCTATCAAAATACCCACGCTTGACTTAGATGATCTTCAAAAACACACTAATAATTTCATAAGAGGTAATAAAAAAAGCCAGAATCTCAATGAATATACTCAATAGACACAGAAAATTAGGGGGGGGTTGGGGCTCCAAATTTCAAACACTATTATCAGGCGGCCAGGCTTGCACAGACAACTCTTCTTAACGAAATAGAGGAGGATATCATTTGGACAAAAATAGAAGCAGACATTATGGAAATAGACCCACGTACAAGGGTGCTTTGGGACCCGAAACGCTGCTCAGGGAGAAATAACACCACCTTCCCACTATTAGACTTTATGATTAAACAGTGGTCCAAACTCACTTCAACTCTTAGGTTAATACCACATAATTCGATCAAAACGCCACTAAGCTGTATAATCAAGTCGGAACACACCTCAACTATTAAAAAAATGGGAAAACAGGGGATTATATAGGATAGCAGACCTAATGGAAGGGGGCAAAACAATTACTTACACACAATTACAAGAAAAATTAAACCCAATTAAACTCCATTGGTTTCTATACCTACAAATTTCTTCCACCATACTACATTACACATCAGTGGGCCCGAAAAGACCTCTCACCACTCTAGAAACTATATGTAGCTCACCAACAAGACCAAAGAAAGCAATTACTCAAATTTACCAAGCAATTCAGGAAGCCACAGGGAACGCCAAATCCCCCCTACAAGTTAAATGGGAAACAGATCTAGATAAAGAATATGACATACAGTCCTGGAATGAAATTGTTTATGGTGCAGGAAGGGGGCTACTAGGAGCTGACTTGCTCGAAAATGTTATTAAAACCAACTTTCGTTGGTACCTTACACCACTGATTACCTCACATGCCATCAGACATGGATCCAAACTCTGTTATAGAGGCTGCGAAGACGAAGGTTCCTATAAACACATGTGGTGGGACTGCCCTCACTCCCATAGAATTTGGAATAAACTATCACAATTTTTGAGCTCTCTTTTAGATAGTCCAATTACACTCTCCATGGAACAAGCACTATTGCACACTAGACTCAAGGAGTTTAATAAACACATAAATCATTTCATTAAGATAACCTGCACAGCTACTAGGGTGTGTATAGCCCGCTGATGGAAAGAAAATGCCCCTACATGGGGAGAGGTTATAATTAAAATCAGACACTACTACAACATGTCAGCCCAGGCTGCCATATTACAAGACACACAAAAAACTTTTCAGAAGGTTTGGTATTACTGGATTATGTATGACACACCAAACTCCAGAATAGAGAGCACGTGAAGGGTTAATTATATGTAGGCTCACCTATTAAAACATTGAAGGGTTCTCCGAACCCCAATAGATATTAACTCGGAATCTATAAAGTAATGGAGGAAGTCCTGGATAAGTCCTCCCCCGTTCCCTTACCTACCCACTTCTATATAACTTCTTTCTACTTCTTTAACTTATAATTTGTGCACTATGAAAAAATGTTAGATCTTAAACTCGGCAGTGGACTGTAGTGTATCCTAACACACCATTTTAACATGTTTCAGTTCAAATACATTTGTTGGGTTCACTGCTGGACTCTGTAGGCATAGAAAGATGATTGTATGTAACAACGGCATTTTTTCTTTTTCTTTTATTTTCTTCTTGTCAATGTTAAAAAATATATTCAATAAAAATCTATATTAACTAAAAACTTACTTAGAAGCTTTCAGTTTAGCTCTGTTGAAAAGGGAGTTGGAAAGCCCACTGCAAGTGGGAAATAAGACACTCCCCCCTCCCCCTTCTTTTGCATATGAAAAGATCCTTTACACAAACAGGAGCAAGCTGGAGAAGGTAGCTGATCGTATTCAAATAAAACTTTGGGGCTTGGTTAGGAGTCTGAAAATCAGAGCAATGTTATTTAAAAATAAGCAAAATTATAAATTTAAAAAAAAAAAAACTTTATGGGCTTTATAAATAGATAATCTACAAAACATTTATGCAAAGAAAAAATGAGTGTATAATGGCCCTTTAAGTGGGGCCATATCACAACATTACAAATATATTATAATCTTTATTTTCTATCATTTATATGAAACAATATTTTCTCCTGAAAGAAATATTAAACATCAGTAGTTTTTTTTGTTTTTTTTTAAATCATACTTTTTATTAAGACAAGAAAGGATCATAGCAACAACAAAAAGGAGGTACATCAAAATAAGAGTCGTATTTAACAAAAATACTTAAACATTTCTCATGTTAACAATAGACTTTAAGCAGTAACAACTATACAGAGAAAAAGAAAAAAGTGTCATTGTTCATGATTTAATTATTAATTCTGGGTCTCAGTTATAAAGAAAATAAAGAAGGTAAATGTAGAAATCTTAAATAAGATTGTAATATTCCAGGACACTGGTTATATCCGAGTATCTGGAGTAGAAATCCTGTAATTTTTAATAAAGTATACAAAAAAAAAAAAGAAAGCTAAATGTGATTCACTAGAGGAAACGGTAGTTATGAACTATACCATTGCATTAAGTAAATCTTATCTGTTGCTATCCTTTGTCTTATTGTTTCTCTAAGTAAATTCTATTCAAAAGAAGGAGACGGGGAAATAAAAAGAAAGAACTATTATCTTTGGTAAAGTATTATCCCCTTTGATGGGTTCCCCTTCCTTTAATCAAAGGAATGGGGCTTAGCAAGTGGCATGGTGGATAGTATACCTACGACAAGACAAAACAAAACACACACGGAAAGAAAGAAAAAAAAAAAAAGGGGGAGATTGAAAAAAAAGAATAAACCCTCCTGTCTCTGCTCCACTCTCCTGCGCCCGATTGGATACCAATCTGCTGGAAAAACGTTAGATAGAATTAAAGATTCAAAATATTCTGTTCTGCAGAAATTATAAATAAGAGAGAATTGTATATTCAGTGGATACGCTAAAATGACTTTTAGCCATTTTGAAAAAAATACTTTTGTTTTTTTCCTATTTAAGGCGGATATATTCGCTTGTTCAAAAACTATCTGCGAATAAATGTGATTTATAAAACATGGCATTGAAGGCGCCTTCTTACTTTTCCAACCTTTTAGTATCAGATTACGGCATAATGCAATTTCCGTGTTAATAAGATTAGTGTTTGTTTTCTTAATATCTGTTAGTAGAATGAAAAAGATATCTCTGGATTTCAGTTTAAAGGGCCATAATACCCAAATGTTTAAACACTCGAAAGCGATGCAGCATAGCTGTAAAAAGCTGACTAGAAAATATCTCCTGAGCATCTCTATGTAAAAAAGAAAGATATTTTACCTCAAAAGTTCCTCAGTAGCATTTTAGTGTGTCTATTTAGTGTGTCTGACAGCTGAAAGGATGAGCATCGTGAACTCTCATATTATTTCACCAATCAGGTAAAGGAAGCTTACTATGAAATCTCATGAGAGTTAAGTCAAATCTCATGAGATCACAGTAAGAGTTCATGACCTCAGCACTGCTGATGCTGATTGGCTGCTGTTCATTTCTTCATTTTTTTTTTATTTTTACCTGCAGCTGGGAGCAGCTGAGTATTACTTTTTACACAGAACTTACTCTGCTGAGCTGAAGAGATTGTGAGGTAAAATATATTCCTTTTTTACATAGAGATGCTCAGGTGATATTTTCCTGTCAGCTTTTTACAGTTATACTGCATCAGTTTCAAGTGATTTAGCATATGAGTATTATGTCCCTTTAACTTTATTTTCTACATTTTTATTTATCCAAAATTCCACCTTACTCCAAAACTGAGCTATTTTCGGACACAGCCAGAAGCAATGCATTAAGTCTGCTTTTAAATTATTACATTTTGTGCAATTATTACTAGAATAGATATAATAGCACTTTTGACCCATTTAAAGGTTAATATTAATGCTTCTGGCGAAATGTCACTGTAATAGGTCTTCCATTTCTCTACCAAATGGTTAGTTATTAGTTGGCCTTGTTTTGCAAGCATAATTTTATATAGTAATGCTATGCTATGATTGCCAGTTTTATAACTTGTTGTATAGGAATTGATTTGCGCCCATCCAATAGACTCTACACTGGATTTTTTAATTCCCATCACAAAATGTCTTATCTGAAGATACGCAAAAAAATTCTTATTGGATAGTTTAAAGGTAAGGTAAAGTTGACACCAGTACTTAACGCTATTTGTACGATAATAAAAAATAAACATAAGTTTCATTCATCAATTCACAAATATCACGCATAAATCTACCTTTCTGTACCTGTTTTTTATGTCCTGTGTACAATATTTCGTCTGCCCGACATTTTCCTTTATTTGATTGACATCCGCTTTCAATATAACCCTCCAATTGGCATTTTCCCCTTCAGGGGTTTAGCCCATCAATCCCGACGTCACTCGTCTATTGAGCGCATGCGCTGGACTAGACTCAAGCCTCTTCAAACTGTGCTCGTTCGCGAGTAGCGCATGCGCAGTGCTAGCGGTGTAGCGATCACTTAGTTTGCTTCTTTCTAACCAGGGGTGAATTTGCGCATGCGCATAAGATAGTGCCTCTGTGAACGCGCATTGACCTGACTAAGACAAAGGGGTGAGAACGCTTCCTGTAATAACAGCGATAAAGACGGAAGTGGCATGGGGGAGGAGGATTGAATATAACGGCTGCATATACAAAGATTGGATTACAGGTAAAATAAAGAATGTAAAGCGAAAAAAAAGTTAGCGACTACCTTATTATTGATATTTATTTTAAATAAATGAGGTCAATAAATATAAACTTTACCTTACCTTTAAATTCCCTAGCGATGTCTACAAAGGGTCTCATTTGTCGTGAGATATTTAAACATTGATAAACATGAGTCAATCCTTGTTGTGTCCACCTGTTATAAATCTCACAAGATAGACCCGGTGTAAATTGGGGATTGCCTTGAATCGGAAGCTATGGCGACAATTCAAAATTAATGTCTAGCATTATGCTTAATTTTTGCCATGCTTCAATCGAGTTGCGTAATATCTTCGTATTTTTAATATTATTAGGCAGATGGATTATTGGGCAGTAAAGCAGAGCAATCAATGCATAGGGGGCGCACAATTCCTTTTCTAATGGAAGGGGTGAAATATAGTTGGCTTCAGTTATCCACTCAAAGGCAAAACGGGCTAGATTTGCAATATTATACTTTTTAATGTCTGGGAAGGAAAGACCCCCATCTTCTGGTCTGAGAGTTAGTTTTAAGATAGATAATAAATCTCTCCTATTGCTCCATATGAAATTGGCACATTCTCTGTTAAATCTCTTAATATCTTGATTCAAGATAAATAGAGGGATATTTTGCATAATGTACATTAACTGCAGAAATAGAATGGTTTTAATAATCATTACCTTTGCAGAGAGAGAAATGGGAAAGGCACTCCATTGTTTCAGTTTTTCAGTAGCTTTTCTGAAAAATGGAACATAATTTAATCTATACCATTGGCTTGGATCGCTGTGAATATGGATCCCTAGGTACTTAATGTGAAGAGATTCCTGGAAAGAATGTTCTTGGATACTTTTTATATTTTTATGTATCCAGAGGATTTCAGATTTATTGACATTAATTTTATAACCCGAAAAGTTACTAAATGTGTCAATACTGTCTAGAGCCTTGGGTATGTTTTTCTTAGAGTCTTTGATAAATAATAACAGATCGTCTGCATAGAGAGATAATACTAATTTTTGCTCTCCCATCTTGATACCCTGTAATTCCTCTTGTAAATAAATAGCCAAAGGTTCTATTGACATATTGAATAACAGCGGGGAGAGTGGGCAACCTTGCCGTGTCCCTCTGTGAAGAGTAAAGTTAGGGGTCTGACTTCCGTTTATTAGTAAAGAAGATCTTGGATGGTCATATATAGTCTTTATGAATTGTAAAAAATAGCCCGAAAACCCAAATTTGGCTAATGCCGTGAATAGATGGTCCCATACCACGGAATCAAAGGCCTTTTCGGTGTCAATTGTTATTAGCGCGAAATCTTGTTTATTTATCATTTTAGTATGTAGCTTATTCCAAAAATATTCTAATAACAATAATACTTTCCGAATATTTTTAGTTATTGATCTACCAGCCATAAAACCAGTTTGGTCATGGTGAATAATAGGGTCGAGACTTATTTTAAGACGGTTAGAAATGATATGTGTCAAGAGCTTGTAGTCTATGTTGAGTAATGAGATGGGTCTGTAGGACGTGGGAACTAAAGGGTTTTTACCTTTTTTTAGGATCAAGGATATAATAGACTCTGAAAAATATTTAGACATAGGTTGGCCCATAATATAATAACTATTGAACATTTGAAGTAGCACATCCACTAGGTCTGATTTGAGTATTTTATACATTTCGGCTGGGATCTGGTCGGGGCCGGGAGCCTTGTTGCATTGAGCATGGTTTATAGCTTCCACTATCTCCTCTTTAGTTATGGATCTATTTAGAGAAGTGAGTAAGTCACCGGGTAACTCAGGTAGCACAATCTTGTGCCAGAAGGAATCTTTGTTATCCAAATTGACTTCTTGAGAGGAATATAGTTCTTGATAGTAATCTAAGAAACCTTTTTAATGCTATTTTGATCTGTAACTCTGTTTACTCCATCATTCACTGCTTCTATTGTATTCCCTTTCTTCCTAGCTTTGTCTAGCCGTGAAAGAAATTTAGCCGATTTACCAAACTGGCCTTTATACCTGGCACTTAACTTTATCTCTTCCAGTATCGTTTTCTGTCTAAGAAAAATATCCCTTTCTGTTTTAGCTGCCCTATAGTTATCCCTAGCTCGTTTAGAGGGTTCGTTAGTATATTTGCGGAATGAATTCTGAACTTGTCTGGATAACTGAATTTCTCTCTCAAGAAGTTTTTTTTTCCTAGTTACCATATATGCTTTGATCTCGCCTCTTAAATAAGCTTTGGCGGTTTCCTAAAAAAATTCTATTTTTTCTTTATATGATCCATTTAAATAAACAAATTCCCTCCACTTGTTTTTTAACCAATTCCCAAATTCCGAGTCATTAACTAAAAACTTTGGAAAGTAGAAGTTATTCCCAATGCTTCTCTGATGTGGCGTTAAGAGATATATCTAGTGAAATTATGGCATGGTCTGATATGATATGATAATGTCATGTATCTCTGCCTTGACCTCTGTTTTAATTATTGAACTGGATAAAAGAAAAAAATTTATCCTAGATAAAGAGCTGTGTGAACTGGAATCGCAGGTGAAGGCCTTCCTGTCTGGGTGTTGCAATCGCCAGATGTCATGTAATTTCAGATTTTTAATAACTTGCTTAAATAATTCTGCCTTCTGTTTAGAGAATGGGGAGTTTTTTGGACTATATTTGTCTAATGCTTCTGACGGTATCAGATTAAAATCTCCTGCCAGGATTAAATTCTGACCGATATATTTAGTTAGCAAGTATATTAGGTTGTTCCAGAAGGCAGGGTCAAATTTATTGGGGCCATATATGTTACAAATAATCACCGTTGTCTCCTGTATTTGTATCTCTAAAACTGCCCATCTCTCTTGAGGATCTAGTATAATGTTGTTAATATTATAAGCTAGCTTTTTATTTATCAGAAATGCCACACCTCTTTTCCTGCTGGAACATGGGGTGGCTATCACCTCCCCAACCCATTTGGTACAAAGTTTAACCACTTCCTCCGTTTTTAAATGTGTTTCTTGTATTAGTGCTATATCAGGGTTGTGTTTAGCTAGTTGTTTAATTATAGTTTTCCTTTTGATTGGGGAGGTGATGCCACCGACGTTCCAGGACAGGCATCTAATGTTTCCTATCATAGAGGGAATTTAGTATATCTATACATCGGGGGAGCACTGGGGGGAGGAGAGATGCAGGGGGGGACAAAACAACAAGCAACAAGAAAAAAAAAGGGAAAGAGGAAGGGATAATAAAATCCAAAACCACAAAGTGCTATCCAACCAATTGCCACTCACTCATACAACATAAAAGAAATTCTCTGCCATAGTAATGTATAAAATTGCTTGCTCAGTTGTTTTTCTTGCTAGTATGTCACTTCCCCTAGGGGTATCTAGCACTTCCTATTTATATAAATATCTTATGTGAGTGACAGTTTGTTATCTTTGAAATAGACTTTGCCTTCCTGGACACTGTCTAATTTGATTACACCTTCTGTCTCATTGAGTATTTTTGCAGGGTAAAGTAACTTAGCTGAGTATCCATTCTGTATCAGTTTGGTGCAAAAGGGGGCCATTTCTCTCCTTCTAGAAGCAGTGTCAGCGGAATAGTCCTGGAACAATAATATTTTATTATCTCCAATATGGAAATTCTCAATTTTCCTGTATAATCTTAGTATGTTTATTTTATCCTGGAAATTGAGGAATTTAACTAGAATTGGTCTATGGATATTTTTCCCATCAGCTTTGCTTCTAGGAGGACCCAGTCTATGAGCTCTTTCCGCTATAAGTGTGAGGTTTCTGAGTTCCATACCTAGGGCTTTGGGCAAAGTATTTGTAGCGAACTGTAGCAGATCTTTGAAATCTCAGGGAGGCCTATTATTTTTAAGTTATTCCGCCTTGAGCGGTCTTCAAGGTCCTCTAACTTTGTGGTCATAGCTAATATCTTTTTTTCCTGCTCAGAAATTTTGTGCGAATAATTATTAGAAATATCTTCGACAGCTGAAATTCTGTCTTCTGCCTCTGTGAGTCTGTTAGCAAAGTGTCTTAGTTCTGATGATATGTTAGACATTTGATTTTTAAGAAGTTCAAATTGGGGCAAGAAGATATCAGATAATTGATTGACTAATGGTTGGAGATCTGTTTTTAGGTTTACTCCCTCGGTTAGAGTCTCACTAGTAATGTCAGATGTTCGTGGTCTTCTATCTTTGATTTTGGGCGGCATGACCTGAGAAATAGTGCTCTGAGGAAAAAGAAATCTTTCCATGTGAATCGGTGAAAGTGAATCGGGGGAAAGAGGGAAGGGAAAAGAGAGAAGAAAAAAGGAAACAAAAAAAAGTGTGACAAATCAAACGTGATAGGGAGCAAGGCCCTAGATTAAAGTGAAAATGTGAAATAAGAGCCAAGGCAAGTACGTAATTGTTAATGATATTAATTTAGATCTCAATCCGCTAAAGGAGTGAGAATAGGAGTGAGACAAAAAGAAAGGAGAAAAGTGATCTTCAGTGTGACATGTGTCAAATGCTCATGCGCAAAAAGAGATAATATATTGCACAATTAATATTTGCAGAGAGGAAGGTAACCATTTAGCTTTCTGGCAGACATATTTAAACCTGGAGCGGTAACTGTTCCTCAATCTCAGTGTAATACCTAACCCTTGAGACTATTAAAATATTAGCCAAAAAAGTATTAATAATTCGCTAAGAACTGAATGATAAACAGAGAATTGCAAGACCTTATATTGCAGGTTAAACACATATGACTTAAAACGCTTCAACAAACCCTTAGATCATAGATATTGCCAATATCAAATTTTGAAACTCGATAGTGCTGTCTACACAGCTGTTAGATTGGCCACTGGCCAGCAGATATTTAATAACTAGCAACCAAAAATTACAGCATCTTGAACCAAAAAAAAAAAAAAGACGGCCTAAAATTTCCCACTTGGGGCATATATCTTTGTTACAAACATCTAAGTTGAGGACCTTATTTGTATTGAATCCTAAACAAGGTAGCAATATCTGAACAACTGATACTTTAGCTGCTGATACAAAAAAACAAAAAAATTAGATAGATAGCATACCAGTTAGGAGTTATATCAAAAACATTGTATGGTTCAGATATATGAGAAGATCAATATGTGATCCACTGTTTCTTTACAGCTAACAAACAGGGATAAAACACAGAGAAAAAAAAACCATTAGGTTGTAAATTAGCTCATCCTGTTTATAGGAAACAAGTCACAGGAGTGAGTGAGTGCCGTAGATCAGAGTTCGTTAAAGGACACGTTATGAGTCCAAGTGTTCTTTATCTTCCCCAGGAAGGTATATAGAATAGGTATTCTCTCAGGAAACAGCAAAAGAAAAATAAAGCTGACAGCTTTAGCGAGTGAAATATGTATTGCAGCATAAGTGAAATTTTCAAAATAAATGGAAAGGAGTACTTTTGCTGCACTTATAAGGGGATCGATGTGACTTCCTTGGGAAAAAGAGAAGCTCCACCAACTCCTCTTGGCGTCTCCTGGTGGGCCCTTACTCCTCCGTCCTCTCCTTGTTTCCCGCTCGTGCAAGCCCTCTCAGATGAGAGATTCCTCCAGGCCTGGGATCGGCCCGACTGACTTGCCGCTGAGAGCTTCAAAGACCATATGGCGTGTAAGCCCAGAAGTTCCAACGGTTGGCAGTGTAATCCGCTAGTTCCAGTTTAAGCTCCGAGCAGCCTCGCTGTCGTCAAATAGATTTATGCTCCTTTACTAGGACAGGCTGCCCAGAGTAACGCTCTCACCCCTTCTCCACCAGCAGGACGGATCCCGCAGCGACGTGCTCCAAATTCAGCAGATGAAGGAAAGCTCCTGGTATGATGATCTGAGATGACAGTCTTGAGGAAACCTTGCGGGTAAGAAGTTGAAAGTCTCCAGCAACCAACTTCCGAAAGCAGGTCCCTTCTGATGGTTTAGTGGTTACTGCGGCAGCAGCTCTGGCTAGGGAGCCTCAATCAGCTTTAGAAGACTTCCCCGTCTTACCCCTTGCAGCAATGGGGGAATGTCCTAGGGAGTAAACCAGGTACTCCAACAGCGGACAGTGACGGCAGCTTGGTCTTCCACAAGCTCCTTCAGGCAGCACGCCAGATTTGCGTGCTCCGTCTAGCTCCACCTACAGGAAGTCCCCATCAGTTGTTTAAATATAAGTTAAATTGGATACTGCAGTATTGGTATTGTACTTCCTACTAATTCTCACTGTCAGACATTTTGTCATGTGCTCCACCCCCAGTCCTTGGTCAATACTGAGTTGTCTTAAATCACACTGCAATGGGGTGTGGGAGAGATAGGCACTAAAATGTTCATTTCAATTGGTATATTGGTTAGAGATAAGGAAAGGAAGCCTGTTTAAATAGAGTAATAACATCATGAGTTATGGTCTTCTGGCAAGCTCAGTCCATTTAAAAAAGGACCATAAAATATAAAATGTGAATTTCAAAAGATCAGTAGATTATTTTTCTGATATTTTTTTCTGCCTCTGTACCATGTGACAGCTATCAGCCAATAACAGACTCATGTTTTTATATAATGTGAACTCCTGCATATGCTAAGTAGGAGCCGCTGCCTCAGGTCATTTAAAAGGCTGTGTACAATTTAATAATGAAAATAAATTACAAACAGCAAACAGTTATTTTACATAAAAACTAAAGCTAAAGGTGAAATTTCCCATACACTTTATACTAATTTATACACCGGTAAAACAAGTTATTAGAAACACATTAAAGGGACAGCAAAGTCACAATTACACTTTTATTATTCAAATTAAAACAACTCTGCAATTTCCTTCTATTATCAAATTTGCTTTATTCCCTTGGGGACCTTTGTGGCAAATCATATAATGCACTATGGTGCACTAGCTGTTGATTAGTGTCAGATACAAGCCTCTTGCCATTGGCTCGTCTTATTTGCTCAGCTAGCTCCCAGTAGTGCATTGCTGCTGCTTCAATAAAAGATACCTAGAGAATGAAGCAAATATCATAATAGAAGTATAGTGGAAAGTTGTTTAAAATTATATGTTCTATTTAAATAATGAAATACATTTTGGGTTTCTTACCTAAGATGGCAGAAATTATTTAAAAGGTGGAGGGCTGGAGAGCTTTTTGGGAGGGATCAGGGAGGTGGGAAGGTAAGGGGGTAATCATACACTGAAGAAAATAATACATTAAAAAATGGTCTAAAGCTGCAGACTGTCTGCCAGTACCTTAGATGGGGCGACCAGTGGGGGGAGAGGATGAAACAGAGCTGTTTGGGAGGGGTCAGGAGGTGGGAAAGCAATTTCGACACTAAAGCTAAACTTAACCTTACAAGCTACCCGATTAACCCCTTCACTGCTGCGAATAGTAAGTGTGGTGCCCAGCTGCAATTAGCTTTCTTCTAATTACCAAAAAGCAATGGCCATGTCTGTTTGCTATTTTTGAACAAAAGGGAATCCAGATAAACTTTTATAACCATTTATGCCATGATTGCACAAGCGCTATGTAAATCATTTTAGGGAGAATCCCAAAGTTTGTGAAAAAGTTTTTTTATTTGATCACATTTGGCTGTGAAATGGTGGCATTTACTATATCAAAATGGGCCTAGATCAATGCTTTGGGTTGTCTACTAAAAATATAGTTTTATATAAGTAAATAAAAATAAATAAAAAACAAGGCTCTATTTCTGTTTAAATGTAGTGATGGCAAACATGCTAAAAATGCTCTGGTCTTTTGGGGAAGATTTAGTCTGAAATTCCAGGTCCTTCAGGGGTTAAAGTAAGGTTTTTGCCAATGTGTTATTTATATATATATATATATATATATATATATATATATATATATATATATATATATATATATTCACATATACATTCACATTACAAGAGGAAACAGAGAGATATTAATAAAACACAGACCAGTAAAGTAACAAGAGATATAAAACAGTAAATAACACACAGAACCCCAAGGCAGAACATACAGTGATCTGAGATGTCATCACAGAAATGTCTAATTTAAAATGTTATTTTATTTAAAAATGACCTGCAGAAAGTTTTTCACTAAAAAAATCTCATCGCAGAAAGTGAAAAAAAGTTCTGCCTCTGGGGACAGAATATAAAACAAAACACAATATTATCTGAGAATACACAAATAGGGAGAATGTGACAATCAGCACAAGGTGTTGAGTAACTGGAAGGAATAGGTAATGGGGAAGGAGGGGTAGATAAGGTAATAAGGGAGATAGGGAAGGATAATGTATAGGGGAGTATAGAGCACAGAGGCAGTAAATGACATAAGGTGCTATTAGACACAATGTATTGTCTGTACCTGATCACATATAACAGCCAATGACACTAAATACTGAGCATGGGCTAAATTAGCATCATTGGAGTGAAGCAGTTGGTGCTGTGCACAGACCAACTAATCGATTATGAGATTCGCTGACAACTATTTTACTAATCTATTATTATCGATTATACTGATTAGTTGTTGCAGCGCTAAATTACATTGTGCAGTTCTACACATACAAAAGGTGTACAATATGGGTGAATACTTTCCCTTTAAATACTGAACCGCAGCTGTCTCACAGTCTCTCCTGAACACTGTGTGCATAGATATGGTGAGCTTAATAAAATACAGTTTTTTATTGAAAAATCTGTGGAATGGTTTATTTGCAACAGGAGAGAGCCGGCTATTTGGAATCTTTACTGTGAGTAGATATTCACCTTATTTCAGATGCTTCAGTTCGATATCTCAGCACTGTTCCTTGTATCTAGAAACTGACGATAACCGAGGAGGAAAAAGTGATAAAGGAGCAGACAACAAAGAACCAGCAGCGCCTCTATTAAGCACACCATTGTGCAGTTCTGTATTTAGTGTAACACTGAATAATGAAATACATATATTAGGTTTACTGTCCCTTTAAAACTGACCCTGCTACACATCTGCCCCTAGTTAGTCTGAGCAGGGGTGATAAGATCAAGTAAAACAATACAAGTGTTGCTAACAAAACAGCAGTGACACTTTGTCTACTCTGTAACAAGGTCAGATTGGCTCCTACATATAAGGCAAACTATGACCGGGCGCCCCTCGATAAAGCAGGGATGATAATGTTCGGTTTGGGGGCACAGTGTCTATTAACCCTTCACTGGAACAGAGAGCCACACAGTGTGCATTAACCCTTCACTAGCACAGAGAGCAGCACAGTATGTATTAACCCTTCACTAGCACAGAGAGCAGCACAGTGTGTATTAACCCTTCACTAGCACAGAGAGCAGCACAGTATGTATTAACCCTTCACTAGCACAGAGAGCAGCACAATATGTATTAACCCTTCACCAGCACAGAGAGCAGCACAGTGTGTATTAACCCTTCACTAGCACAGAGAGCAGCACAGTGTGTATTAACCCTTCACTAGCACAGAGAGCAGCACAGTGTGTATTAACCCTTCACTAGTACAGAGAGCAGCACAGTCTGTATTAACCCTTCACTAGCACAGAGAGCAGCACAGTGTGTATTAACCCTTCACTAGCACAGAGAGCAGCACAGTGTGTATTAACCCTTCACTGGAACAGAGAGCCACACAGTGTGTATTAACCCTTCACTGGAACAGAGAGCCACACAGTATGTATTAACCCTTCACTGGAACAGAGAGCAGCACAGTGTGTATTAACCCTTCACTAGCACAGAGAGCAGCACAGTGTGTATTAACCCTTCACTAGCACAAAGAGCAGCACAGTGTGTATTAACCCTTCACTAGCACAGAGAGCAGCACAATGTGTATTAACCCTTCACTAGCCAGAGAGCAGCACAGTGTGTATTAACCCTTCACTAGCACAGAGAGCAGCACGGTGTGTATTAAAGTGAATGTCAATTTTGATGCTAAAGCGCCCGGTTTTTAAAAAATTTGATTAAAAACAGGGGCACTTTACTTAATCAAAATTTACATTTCACTCCTGTTCAGAAAAAACAAAAACTTACCTTTTAATCTTCACAGCAGCTCCAGCTTCCTCCGTCGTTGCAAGCCGTTTCTGATGTCAGAAATGATGGATAGGTCATCCTCCAATCACGGCTTCCCCCCGGGGGAATCGGTGTCTGATTAAACGCCGTGATTGGAGGAAGCCAGATTCCTCATTTTAGACCCAGGAAGAGGCTTTGCAATGGGTGGAGGAAGCTGGAGCTGCTGTGAAGATTAAAAGGTAAGGTTTTTTTTCTCAACAGGAGTGAAATGTAAATTTTGATTAATTAAAGTGCTCCTGTTTTTAATCAAATTTTTAAAAACCGGGCACTTTAGCATCAAAATTAACATTCACTTTAACCCCTTCACTAGCACAGAGAGCTGCACAGTGAATATTAACCCCTTCACTAGCACAGAGAGCAGCACAGTGTGTATTAACCCTTTACTAGCACAAATAGCAGCACAGTGCATATTAACCCTTCACTAGCACAGAACAGTCTGTATTAAACCATCACTAGCACAGAGAGCGGCACAGGGTGTATTAACCCTTCACTAGCACAGAGAGCAGCAGTGTGTATTAACCCTTCACTAGCACAGAACAGTCTGTATTAAACCATCACTAGCACAGAGAGCGGCACAGGGTGTATTAACCCTTCACTAGCACAGAGAGCAGCACAGTGTGTATTAACCGTTCACTAGCACAGAGAGCAGCACAGTGTGTATTAACCCTTCACTAGCACAGAGAGCAGTACAGTGTGTATTAACCCTTCACTAGCACAGAGAGCAGCACTGTGTGTATTAACCCTTCACTAGCACAGAGAGCAGCACAGTGTGTATTAACCCTTTACTAGCACAGAGAGCAGTACAGTGTGTATTAACCCCTTCACTAGCACAAAACAGCACAGTCTGTATTTATCCATCACTAGCACAGAGAGCAGCACGGTGTGTATTAACCCTTCACTAGCACAGAGCAGCACAGTGTGTATTAACCCTGCACTAGCAAAGAGAGCAGCACAGTGTGTATTAACCCTTCACTAGCACAGAGAGCTGCGCAGTGTGTATTAACCCTTCACTAGCACAGACAGCAGCACAGTGTGTATTAACCCTTCACTAGCACAGAAAGCAGCAAAGTGTGTATTAACCCTTCACTAGCACAGAAAGCAGCATTGTGTATTAACCCTTCACTAACACAGAGAGCTGCACAGTGTGTATTACCCCTTCACTAGCACAGACAGCAGCACAGTGTGTATTAACCCTTCACTAGCACAGAAAGCAGCACAGTGTGTATTAACCCTTCACTAGCACAGAAAGCAGCAGTGTGTATTAACCCTTTACTAGCACAGAGAGCAGCACAGTATGTATTAACCCCTTCACTAGCACAGAGAGCAGCACAGTGTGTATTAACCCTTCACTAGCACAGAGAGCAGCAGTGTGTATTACCCCTTCACTAGCACAGAGAGCAGCACAGAATGTATTAACCCTTCACTGGCACAGAGAGCAGCACAGTCTGTATTAACCCTTCACTAGCACAGAGAGCAGCAAAGTTTGTATTAACCCTTCACTAGCACAGAGAGCAGCACAGTGTGTATTAACCCTTCACTAGCACAAAGAGCTGCACAGTGTGTATTAACCCTTCACTAGCACAGAGAGCAGCACAGTGTGTAGTAACCCTTCACTAGCACAGATAGCAGCACAGTGTGTATTAACCCTTCACTAGCACAGATAGCAGCACAGTGTGTATTAACCCTTCACTAGCACAGATAGCAGCACAGTGTGTATTAACCCTTCACTAGCACAGATAGCAGCACAGTGTGTATTAACCCTTCACTAGCACAGATAGCAGCACAGTGTGTATTAACCCTTCACTAGCACAGAGAGCTGCACAGTGTGTATTAACCCTTCACTAGCACAGAGAGCAGCACAGTGTGTATTAACCCTTCACTAATACAAAGAGTTGAAAAGCACTTAGTATCCCATTGCCTGGCACAAGCAGGTGAATAAAATGCATTAAAAGGACAACATTTATAATAATTATAAACTTTTTAAGCAGACCAGAAAGTGACTAAAACGTTTTATCACACAATACACACAGCCTGACTCACTCACCCAGCAGCAGCTACACAGGAAGTAAATGGGAGAGGAACAACAGAATAAAACACTGGAGCTCCACTATAGACAGGAAACATCATGTGACCTCCACTCAAAGTTTTTTTTTTTTTTTTTAACTTTAATGTAACAAACAACCTATAGACAATCATTCTGAAAACGAAACATTTTGTAGCTTTCTTGTTCTTCTTAATGTGCACTCACAGTGGTTACCTTATAAATGACAGCATAAACCACTGTGAGTGCACATTAAGAAGAACAAGAAAGCTAGACTACTTCGGTTTTGTTCTGTTGTTCCTCAATCCCCTCCCATTTACTTCCTGTGCAGCTGTTGCTGGGTGAGTGAGTCAGGCTGTGTGTATTGTGTGATAAATGTTTTAGTCACTTTCTAGTCTGCTTAAAATGTTTATAATTGTTATAAATGTTGTCCTTTTAGTGCATGTTATTCATCTGCTTGTGCCAGGCAATGGGATACTAAGATACTAACACTGTGCAGCTCTCTGTGCTAGTGAAGGGTTAATACACACTGTGTGCTGCTCTCTGGGCTAGTGAAGGGTTAATACACACTGTGCTGCTCTCTGTGCTAGTGAAGGGTTAATACACACTGTGCTGCTCTCTGTGCTAGTGAAGGGTTAATACACACTGTGCTACTCTGTGTTAGTGAAGGTGAAGGGTTAATACACACTGTGCTGCTCTCTGTGCTAGTGAAGGGTTAATACACACTGTGCTACTCTGTGTTAGTGAAGTTGAAGGGTTAATACACACTGTGCTGCTCTCTGTGCTAGTGAAGGGTTAATACACACTGTGCTGCTCTCTGTGCTAGTGAAGGGTTAATACACACTGTGCTGCTCTCTGTGCTAGTGAAGGGTTAATACACACTGTGCTGCTCTCTGTGCTAGTGAAGGGGTAATACACACTGTACTGCTATCTGTGCTAGTGAGGGGTTAATACACACTGTGCGGCTCTCTGTGCTAGTGAAGGGTTAATACACACTGTGCTGCTCTCTGTGCTAGTGAAGGGTTAATACACACTGTACTGCTCTCTGTGCTAGTGAAGGGTTAATACACACTGTGCAGCTCTCTGTGCTAGTGAAGGGTTAATACACACTGTGCTGCTCTCTGTGCTAGTGAAGGGTTAATACACACTGTGCTGCTCTCTGTGCTAGTGAAGGGTTAATACACACTGTGCTGCTCTCTGTGCTAGTGAAGGGGTAATACACACTGTACTGCTATCTGTGCTACTGAGGGGTTAATACACACTGTGCGGCTCTCTGTGCTAGTGAAGGGTTAATACACACTGTGCTGCTCTCTGTGCTAGTGAAGGGTTAATACACACTGTGCTGCTCTCTGTGCTAGTGAAGGCTTAATACACACTGTGCTGCTCTCTGTGCTAGTGAAGGCTTAATACACACTGTGCTGCTCTCTGTGCTAGTGAAGGCTTAATACACACTGTGCTGCTATCTGTGCTAGTGAAGGGTTAATACACACTGTGCAGCTCTCTGTGCTACTGAAGAGTTAATACACACTGTGCTGCTATCTGTGCTAGTGAAGGGTTAATAAACACTGTGCAGCTCTCTGTGCTAGTGAAGGGTTAATACACACTGTGCTGCTCTCTGTGCTAGTGAAGGGGTTAATACACACTGTGCTGCTCTCTGTGCTAGTTAAGGGGTTAATACACACTGTGCTGCTCTCTGTGCTAGTGAAGGGGTTAATACACACTGTGCTGCTCTCTGTGCTAGTGAAGGGGTTAATACACACTGTGCTGCTCTCTGTGCTAGTGAAGGGGTTAATACACACTGTGCTGCTCTCTGTGCTAGTGAAGGGTTAATACACACTGTGCTGCTCTCTTTGCTAGTGAAGGGTTAATACACACTGTGCTGCTCTCTGTGCTAGTGAAGGGTTAATACACACTGTGCTGCTCACTGTGCTAGTGAAGGGTTAATACACACTGTGCTGCTCTCTGTGCTAGTGAAGGGTTAATACACACTCTGCTGTTCTCTGTGCTAGTGAAGGGTTAATACACAATGTGCTGCTCTTTGTGCTAGTGAAGGGTTAATACCTACTGTGCGGCTGCTCTCTGTGCTAATGAAGAGTTAATACACACTGTGCTGCTCTCTGTGCTAATGAAGGGTTAATACACACTGTGCTGCTCTCTGTGCTAATGAAGGGTTAATACACACTGTGCTGCTCTCTGTACTAATGAAGGGTTAATACACACTGTGCTGCTCTCTGTACTAATGAAGGGTTAATACACACTGTGCTGCTCTCTGTACTAATGAAGGGTTAATACACACTGTGCTGCTCTCTGTACTAATGAAGGGTTAATACACACTGTGCTGCTCTCTGTGCTAGTGAAGGGTTAATACACACTGTGCTGCTCTCTGTGCTAGTGAAGGGTTAATACACACCGTGCTGCTCTCTGTGCTAGTGAAGGGTTAATACCCACTGTACTGCTCTCTGTGCTAGTGAAGGGTTAATACCCACTGTGCTGCTCTCTGTGCTAGTGAATGGGTTATTACACTCTGTGCTAGTGAAGGGTTAATACATACTGTGTGACTCTCTGTTCCAGTGAAGGGTTAATACACACTGTGCCCCCAAACCGAACATTATCAGCCCAGCTTTATCGAAGGGCGCCCGGTCATAGTTTGCCTTATTTGTAGGAGCCAATCTGACATTATTACTGAGTAGGGGTTGTTATATTAGTTTGTTAGCAACACTTGTATTGTTTTACATGATCTTATCACCCCTGCTCAGACTAACTAGGGGCAGTTGTGTAACAGGGTCGGTTTTAAAGGGACATTAAGCCTAATATATTTATTTCATTATTCAGTGTTACACTAAATACAGAACTGCACAATGTAATTTAGAGCTGCAAGAACTAATCAGTATAATAGATTATTAAAATAGTTGTCAGCGAATCTCATAATCGATTAGTTGGTTTGCAATTAGTTGGTCTGTGCACAACACCAGCTGCTTCACTCTAATGAGCTCCTGCACATGGTATTGTGTTTTATGGTTATGCCCTTAGCCTAAAGGACGTCTACAGAAGTTTACTTTTCACTTTTTCAGAACAGTATAAATTTACAGCTAATCCCGGTTTATGTGCAAACCAGAAATAAAATAGGAGTCATCATTTGGATTGTTTATATTAAATTAGGTGAGTTTGGACTATGCTTTGCATGATATGTGCCAAGCTTGTTATTTACACCTAACTTTAGATTGATAGAATTTGTTATTTGAATTGATTTGCACAATTATTAGCGGATCACTTGCTATTGCTGATTATATGTACTGTATAGATTAATGTGTAAGGCTTTGTCCTGTTACTGATATACAGTACTTAGCGCTTTTGACTTTTCTTATTTTTTTATATATATTTTGAATTAATTGTAATATGTACCAAATTCAAGCTCTATAAGTATATAGCTATTATTTTAAGTGTGGACTAGATATTTTTCCCTTAACCTTTTATAGCTGGTTATTTAGTATTGCATATAGATAATAAAGATATTTTTATGTTAGAATGAAGTCCAGGCTTACTTTAAGAGGCCCCTTGCATTGGTGGAGAGTTAACAAAATACCCCACCTTGGTGAAATTGGCAAAACCATACTTATGCATCTCAGGCACCTCAACACCATCCGATCACCTCTTCTCTGCTGCAGGCCAAATAGCTTGCAAAAAGTAAGCCAGCCTCAGCCAGTAGCATGTGGTCATGTTGATACTTTTGCATTTCAATGCAAAGTTTCTGAGAGAGTGAATAACAGAATGTTATTAACAGTAATAGTCTACCTTTTTGTAGTTCTACCTCATTTGAAACAGTTTGTGGTTTTTTGGCTTGATTAGAAAAATGTGTTCTGCTGCAGGTTCAAAAATTGGGCAAACAGTTATGTTAATGTAAAGTTTTAGTCTGAATTTTATATTTATAACACTCAGTATGTGGTTTTTATTTTAAATATAGGATTTTTTTATAGTCCGATTTAATTGAAAAAATAATCGTCCGATTAATCGATTATGAAAATAATCGTTAGTTGAAGTCCTCATTTGTAGTATTATGTATGTGGACTGAGGCTGTGACAGAAATATCTCGGTGTAACATTACACTTTAGTGGTTGGGCTGTGTGTGGTCTGACATTGTGCAGTTCTGTATCTAGTACTAAAGACACCAGTACATGCATTGCATTTTATTTTCTATTGATGTGCAAGGTGTTTGCACTTGGCGCTACCAGTGTGTGAATTCTGACGTTTGCATTAATTACTGGCAATATTATAAAGCTCCCCCCATGGTGTGACATGGCTGCTTTGTAGGGAGGAACCGTATGGCAGAGTAATTGTGAGGGGGGATCATGCAGTGAAAATCAGGTTAGGAGTCAAGGGAGAATTCAGAGGGGCTTGCACTTGGTGCTGTGAGACTAAACTCTTAAATACAATGCACATGCGCAAAAGATGTACACGAGCTTGCTCGACACGAAGCAGTTATTTTCAACAGAGCATTCATTTAGGATGACGCCAGGGAAAAGAGGGGTCTGTCGGCCATTTAAAATCAGCCGGAGAATGAAAAGTGATTTTGAACATAAAACATATATGCATTAAACATGGGCTACAGGGGGGTTAAATCAACATTAACTACTACATAGGAATAAGTCATTATAAATTTTGTGTGGACTGTCCCTTTAATGATTCAGATAGAGTGTATCATTTTAAACTTTCCAATTTGGTTTTATCATAAAATTTGCTTTGTTCTCTTGGTATTCTTTATTGAAAGCTAAACCTAGGTAGGCTCATATGCTCATTTATAAGCCCTTGAAGGCTGCTTCTTATCTTAGTGCATTTGACAGCCTCACACAGCTAGACAGTGCTAGTTCATGTGTGCCATACAGATAACGTGCTCACTCCCATGGAGTTATTTGAATCTGCACTCATTGGCTAAAATGCCAGTCTGTGAAAAGAACTGAGACAAGGGGCAGTCTGCAGAGGCTTAGATACAAGGTAATCACAGAGGCAAAAAGTATATTAATAGATACAAACTCAGTGGGAGAATAACTATTTTCATTATCAGAATGCACAGCACATTTCCACCATTCATTTCTTCCACTGGATGCTCTGTGCCTGAATCCCAGGGGCGCACTGTATATGTGAACATTTCCCAGGAGCTCTCTTCTGTAATTGACCTAGGATATAGGAGCAGATGTTTTACTCTTGAGCTTGCGGTACAAACATATAGGGTATAACAGATGGGATATATTTACAGAGCTCAGCCCTACCGTGAAATAAAGATTCCCTCTTCTGCTTATTAGTGACTTCAGCAAACTTAACTGTCTTCCGGCCTTAGGGACTTTCTGTCTGTCCTTCTGTTTAACTGTCAGATAATACCAGGTTTGTGCTGTTATTTCAATGCAGGGAAAAAACTGTCATGGGTCTTTTATATTAAAAGCACTGTAGGGTGGGAAACGCTTTTCCCAGCATTTGTACACTCACAACTCCTATTGTACAGCCTCATATATTGTATTTCCTCACTTGTGCATGCACGAAAAACGGTTATGAGTAACTTAGAACAATTACAGGGAACACAGGATTTTAATGATGTCACGGATAATGAAAAAGGGGCGGTGCTACACAGACATTTTAAAGCCGGGGGAAAAGTGATTTAACTTGAAAACGGATTATCGTTAAAAACTGGCAAATATTTGGAAAAAACGATCTAGGGCAGCTTTATAGATATATGTTAAAACTATTTTTGTGTTGACTGTCCCTTTTTTTTAAACTTTTTGAGTCAACAGCTCCTACTTAGCATGTACAAGAATTCACAGACTAAGCGTATATGCATTGGCTGATGGCTGTCACATGGTACATGTATGCATTTGTGATTGGCTGATGGCTGTCACATGGTACGTATATGCATTTTTGATTAGCTGATGGCTGTCATATGGTATGTGTATGTATTTGTGATTAGCTGATGGCTGTCACATGGTACTGGGGGAGTGGAAATAGACATAACTTTTAAAATTGTCAGAAAAAAATTACTGCTTATTTGAAGTTCAGACTAAGTGCTATTGCATTGTCTTGTTATCTTGCATGTGTTGTTTATGCAAATCTACTGTGTTTACTGGTTCTTTAACCCCTTAACGACTGAGGACGTGCAGGGTACGTCCTTAAAAGAAAGTCAGTTATCGACCAAGGACGTACCCTGCAATAACGTTTTTTAGCCATCCGGTGCAGAGAGAGCCACTCTGTGGCCCTCTCTGCACCGGAGATCCGTGGCTATTTTTGTTGGTGGGTGGGAGCCGGTATGGGAGGCGGGTGGCGCCCATCGATGGCCATGCTGATCTGGAAGGGGGCGGGATCGTGGGCAGGGATGGCCGGGGGCGCGCACGTTCACGGGGGGGTGGGCGCGTGCACGGGGAGGGAGCGGGTGGGAACCGCTACACTACAGAAAAAAATTGTACAAAGCTGAAACAATGGGGGGAAATTATATTAAAATATAAACCTCAGTTAGGTGGTGGGGGTTGGTTTGTGTGGGGGGGAAGCTACACTACAGAAAAAATGAAAAAAAAAAAAAATTTCTGCAAACTGGGTACTGGCAGACAGCTGCCAGTATCCAAGATGGCCCCCAATAAGGAGGAGGGTTAGAGAGCTGTTTTTGGGGGGATCAGGGAGGTTGGGGGCTAAGGGGGGATCCTACACAGTAGCATATGTATATATGCTAAAAAAAAACTTTTAAAATAAAACCTTTTATTTGAGTAATGGCAGACTTTCTGCCAGTACTTAAGATGGCGGGGACAATTGTGGGGTGGAGGAGGGAAGGGAGCTGTTTAGGAGGGATCAGGGGTGGGATGTGTCAGGTGGGAGGCTGATCTCTACACTAAAGCTAAAATTAACCCTGCAAGCTCCCTACAAACTACCTAATTAACCCCTTCACTGCTAGCCATAATACACGTGTGATGCGCAGCAGTATTTAGCGGCCTTCTAATTACCAAAAAGCAATGCCAAAGTCATATATGTCTTCTATTTCTGAACAAAGGGGATCCCAGAGAAGCATTTACAACCATTTGTGCCATAATTGAACAAGCTGTTTGTAAATAATTTCAGTGAGAAACCTAAAATTGTGAAAAATTTGTTTTTTTTTTAATTTAATCGCATTTGGCGGTGAAATGGTGGCATGAAATATACCAAAATGGGCCTAGATCAATACTTGGGGTTGTCTACTACACTACACTAAATCTAAAATTAACCCTAGAAGCTCCCTACATGCTCCCTAATTAACCCCTTCACTGCTGAGCATAATACACGTGTGGGGCGCAGTGGCATTTAGCAGCCTTCTAATTACCAAAAAGCAATGCCAAAGCCATATAAGTCTGCTATTTCCAAACAAAGTGGATCCCAGAGAAGCATTTACAACCATTTATGCTATAATTGTATAAGTTATTTGTAAATAATTTCAGTGAGAAACCTAAAGTTTGTGAAAACAATTGTGAAAAAGTCAACAATTTTTTTTATTTGATCGCATTTGGTGGTGAAATGGTGGCATGAAATATAGCAAAATGGCCCTAGATCAATACTTTGGGATGTCTTCTAAAAAAAATATATACATGTCAATGGATATTCTGGGATTCCTGAAAGATATCAGTGTTCCAATGTAACTAGCGCTAATTTTGAAAAAAAGTGATTTGGAAATAGCAAAGTGCTACTTGTATTTATGGACCTATAACTTACAAAAAAAGCAAAGTACATGTAAAAATTGGGTATTTCTAAACTCAGGACAAAATTTAGAAACTATTTAGCATGGGTTTTTTGGTGGTTGTAGATGTGTAACAGATTTTGGGGGTCAAAGTTAGAAAAAGTGTTTTGTTTTTTTTTCATTTTTTCCTCATATTTTATAAAAATAATTATAGTAAATTATAATATATGATGAAAATAATGGTATCTTTTGAAAGTCCATTTAATGGCGAGAAAAACGGTATATAATATGTGTGGGTACAGTAAATGAGTAAGAGGAAAATTACAGCTAAACACAAACACCGCAGAAATGTAAAAATAGCCTTGGTCCCAAACGGACAGATAAGGGAAAAGTGCTGCGGTCATTAAGGGGTTAATGAGTTGTGGTTTTCAAAGAGATACAACACTAAACCTAAGTGAGCAAATATAAAATATTTTTACCAAAAATCACCTTATATAGAATATACATAATACAATCTATGTTACACTCACCCATCTGTGTGACTAACGCTACTGATTGGGTAACCAACAGTTTCTGATTTGGACCAGCAGTTCTCTGTGACTCCTAAGTCATACTTTACCTGTGGGTTTAACCCTGTTGTGAGGTTTAAACACATAAATATGCAGGGTGTATAGTGATAATACGACATGATCATGTCACTTTGTCACTATTATGCCCTGATATAAGAGTGTAACTATAGATATATACACCCTGGCACACTCCGCTCTCTGGGCTACTGAACTGATGGAATAATCTAGTTTAGCAGATCTCTTGCTAATAATTTTTTATGTACAAATGTGTTACTATATTGTGTTTACAGCAGCATTCAGCCTGTTGTGTAGTGCCCTGTATATTGTGCAGCTTTACAACGTCCCTTTATTAGTATAAATGAAATAAGAGAAAGTGATGCTAATTTAGCCCATGCTCAGTATTTAGTGTCATTGGCTGTTATATGCGATCAGGTACAGACATTGTGTCTAATAGCACCTTATGTCAGTGGTTGACGAATATGTTAAAAAATTGGGAGCCAATAAGAATATTTAGGAGCCAGGCATATTTTTAGGAGCCAGACAGTTGGATTTATATATAGATAACAAAATTTATGCTTACCTGATAAATTCATTTCTCCTGTAGTGTGGTCAGTCCACGGGTCATCATTACTTCTGGGATATTATCTCCTCCCCTACAGGAAGTGCAAGAGGATTCACCCAGCAGAGCTGCTATATAGCTCCTCCCCTCTACGTCACCTCCAGTCATTCGACCAAAGGACCAACGAGAAAGGAGAAGCCCAAGGGTGTAGTGGTGACTGGAGTATAATCCAAAAAATTTTTTAGCCTGCCATAAAAAACAGGGCGGGCCGTGGACTGACCACACTACAGGAGAAATGAATTTATCAGGTAAGCATAAATTTTGTTTTCTCCTGTTAAGTGTGGTCAGTCCACGGGTCATCATTACTTCTGGGATACCAATACCAAAGCAAAAGTACACGGATGACGGGAGGGACAGGCAGGCTCTTTATACGGAGGGAACCACTGCCTGAAGAACCTTTCTCCCAAAAACAGCCTCCGAAGAAGCAAAAGTGTCAAATTTGTAAGCAGCCTTGCAAATCTGTTCAACAGAAGCCTCATTCTTAAAGGCCCAAGTGGAAGCCACAGCTCTAGTAGAATGAGCTGTAATTCTTTCAGGAGGCTGCTGTCCAGCAGTCTCATAGGCTAATCGTATTATGCTACGAAGCCAAAAAGAGAGAGAGGTAGCCAAAGCTTTTTGACCTCTCCTCTGACCAGAATAAACGACAAACAGGGAAGACGTTTGACAAAAATCCTTAGTTGCCTGTAGATAAAATTTCAGGGCACGGACTACATCTAGATTGTGTAGCAGACGTTCCTTCTTCGAGGAAGGATTAGGACACAAAGATGGAACGACAATCTCTTGATTGATATTCCTGTTAGTGACCACCTTAGGTAGGAACCCAGGTTTAGTACGCAGAACTACCTTGTCTGAATGAAAAATCAGATAAGGAGAATCACAATGTAAGGCAGATAACTCAGAGACTCTTCGAGCCGAGGAAATAGCCATTAAAAACAGAACTTTCCAAGATAACAGCTTGATATCAATGGAATGAAGGGGTTCAAACGGAACACCCTGTAAAACGTTAAGAACTAAGTTCAAACTCCATGGCGGAGCAACAGTTTTAAACACAGGCTTGATCCTAGCTAAAGCCTGACAAAAAGCTTGAACGTCCGGAACTTCTGACAGACGTTTGTGTAAAAGAATGGACAGAGCTGAAATCTGTCCCTTTAAAGAACTAGCGGATAACCCCTTTTCTAAACCTTCTTGTAGAAAAGACAATATCCTTGGAATCCTAACCTTACTCCATGAGTAACTCTTGGATTCGCACCAATATAAGTATTTACGCCATATTTTATGGTAAATCCTTCTGGTAACAGGCTTCCTAGCCTGTATTAAGGTATCAATAACTGGCTCAGAAAACCCACGTTTTGATAAAATCAAGCGTTCAATTTCCAAGCAGTCAGCTTCAGAGAAGTTAGATTTTGATGTTTGAATGGACCCTGGATCAGAAGGTCCTGTTTCAGAGGTAGAGACCAAGGCGGACAGGATGACATGTCCACTAGATCTGCATACCAAGTCCTGCGTGGCCATGCAGGTGCTATTAGAATCACTGATGCTCTCTCCTGTTTGATTCTGGCAATCAATCGAGGAAGCATCGGGAAGGGTGGAAACACATAAGCCATCCCGAAGGTCCAAGGTGCTGTCAAAGCATCTATCAGAACCGCTCCCGGATCCCTGGATCTGGACCCGTAGCGAGGAAGCTTGGCGTTCTGACGAGACGCCATGAGATCTATCTCTGGTTTGCCCCAACGTCGAAGTATCTGGGCAAAGACCTCCGGATGAAGTTCCCACTCCCCCGGATGAAAAGTCTGACGACTTAAGAAATCCGCCTCCCAGTTCTCCACTCCCGGGATGTGGATTGCAGACAGGTGGCAAGAGTGAGACTCTGCCCAGCGAATTATCTTTGATACTTCCATCATTGCTAGGGAGCTTCTTGTCCCTCCCTGATGGTTGATGTAAGCTACAGTCGTGATGTTGTCCGACTGAAACCTGATGAACCCCCGAGTTGTTAACTGGGGCCAAGCCAGAAGGGCATTGAGAACTGCTCTCAATTCCAGGATGTTTATTGGAAGGAGACTCTCCTCCTGATTCCATAGTCCCTGAGCCTTCAGAGAATTCCAGACAGCGCCCCAACCTAGTAGGCTGGCGTCTGTTGTTACAATTGTCCAGTCTGGCCTGCTGAATGGCATCCCCCTGGACAGGTGTGGCCGATAAAGCCACCATAGAAGAGAATTTCTGGTCTCTTGATTCAGATTCAGAGTGGGGGACAAATCTGAGTAATCCCCATTCCACTGACTTAGCATGCACAATTGCAGCGGTCTGAGATGTAGGCATGCAAAAGGTACTATGTCCATTGCCGCTACCATTAAGCCGATCACCTCCATGCATTGAGCTACTGACGGGTGTTGAATGGAATGAAGGACACGGCATGCATTTTGAAGCTTTGTTAACCTGTCTTCTGTCAGGTAAATCTTCATTTCTACAGAATCTATAAGAGTCCCCAAGAAGGGAACTCTTGTGAGTGGAAAGAGAGAACTCTTCTTTTCGTTCACCTTCCATCCATGCGACCTTAGAAATGCCAGTACTAACTCTGTATGAGACTTGGCAGTTTGAAAGCTTGAAGCTTGTATCAGAATGTCGTCTAGGTACGGAGCTACCGAAATTCCTTGCGGTCTTAGTACCGCCAGAAGAGTACCCAGAACCTTTGTGAAGATTCTTGGAGCCGTAGCCAATCCGAATGGAAGAGCTACAAACTGGTAATGCCTGTCTAGAAAGGCAAACCTTAGATACCGGTAATGATTTCTGTGAATCGGTATGTGAAGGTAAGCATCCTTTAAATCCACTGTGGTCATGTACTGACCCTCTTGGATCATGGGCAAAATTGTTCGAATAGTTTCCATCTTGAACGATGGAACTCTTAGGAATTTGTTTAGGATCTTTAAATCCAAGATTGGCCTGAAAGTTCCCTCTTTTTTGGGAACTACAAACAGATTTGAGTAAAACCCTTGTCCTTGTTCCGACCGCGGAACTGGATGGATCACTCCCATTAATAAAAGATCTTGTACGCAGCGTAGAAACGCTTCTTTCTTTATTTGGTTTGTTGACAACCTTGACAGATGAAATCTCCCTCTTGGGGGAGAGGATTTGAAGTCCCTGAGATATGATCTCTAACGCCCAGGGATCCTGAACATCTCTTGCCCAAGCCTGGGCGAAGAGAGAAAGTCTGCCCCCTACTAGATCCGGTCCCGGATCGGGGGCCCTCGATTCATGCTGTCTTAGGGGCAGCAGCAGGTTTCCTGGCCTGCTTGCCCTTGTTCCAGGACTGGTTAGGTTTCCAGCCTTGTCTGTAGCGAGCAACAGCTCCTTCCTGTTTTGGTGCAGAGGAAGTTGATGCTGTTCCTGCTTTGAAATTACGAAAGGAACGAAAATTAGACTGTCTAGCCCTAGGTTTGGCTTTGTCCTGAGGCAGGGCATGGCCTTTACCTCCTGTAATGTCAGCGATAATCTCTTTCAACCCGGGCCCGAATAAGGTCTGCCCTTTGAAAGGTATATTAAGCAATTTAGATTTAGAAGTAACATCAGTTGACCAGGATTTTAGCCACAGTGCTCTGCGTGCCTGAATGGCAAATCCGGAATTCTTAGCCGTAAGTTTAGTTAAATGTACTACGGCATCTGAAATAAATAAGTTAGCTAACTTAAGGGCTTTAAGTTTGTGTGTAATCTCATCTAGTGTAGATGATTCAAGTGTCTCTTCCAGAGACTCAAACCAAAATGCTGCTGCAGCCGTGACAGGCGCACATGCAAGAGGTTGCAATATAAAACCTTGTTGAACAAACATTTTCTTAAGGTAACCCTCTAATTTTTTATCCATTGGATCTGAAAAAGCACAGCTATCCTCCACCGGGATAGTGGTACGCTTAGCTAAAGTAGAAACTGCTCCCTCCACCTTAGGGACCGTTTGCCATAAGTCCCGTGTGGTGGCGTCTATTGGAAACATTTTTCTAAATATCGGAGGAGGTGAGAACGGCACACCGGGTCTATCCCACTCCTTAGTAACAATTTCAGTAAGTCTCTTAGGTATAGGAAAAACATCAGTACTCGCCGGTACCGCAAAATATTTATCCAACCTACACATTTTCTCTGGTATTGCAACTGTGTTACAATCATTCAGAGCCGCTAACACCTCCCCTAGTAATACACGGAGGTTTTCCAGCTTAAATTTAAAATTTGAAATATCTGAATCCAGTCTGTTTGGATCAGAACCGTCACCCACAGAATGAAGTTCTCCGTCCTCATGTTCTGCCACCTGTGACGCAGTGTCTGACATGGCCCTAATATTATAAGCGCACTCTGTTCTCACCCCAGAGTGATCACGCTTGCCTCTAAGTTCTGGTAATTTAGCCAAAACTTCAGTCATAACAGTAGCCATATCCTGTAATGTGATTTGAAATGGCCGCCCAGATGTACTCGGCGCTACAATATCACGCACCTCCCGAGCGGGAGATGCAGGTACTGACACGTGAGGCGAGTTAGTCGGAATAACTCTCCCCTCGTTGTTAGGTGAAATATGTTCAGTTTGTACAGATTGACTTTTATTTAAAGTAACATCAATACAATTAGTACATAAATTTCTATTGGGCTCCACTTTGGCATTAGCACATATAGCACATGTATCTTCCTCTGAATCAGACATGTTTAACACACTAGCAATAAACTAGCAACTTGGAAATGCTTTTCAAGTAATTTACAATAATATGAAAACGAACTGTGCCTATAAGAAGCACAGAAAAAATTATGACAGTTGAAAATAAATAAGTTATAGCATCAAATCTTTGTAAGAAATATACAATTTTAGCAAAGGATTGTTCCCATTAGCAAAGGATAACTAACCCTGACAGCAGAAAAAATACACAAATAAACGTTTTTTATCACAGTCAACTACAATCTTCACAGCTCTGCTGTGAATGATTACCTCCCTCAAAACAAGCTTTGGAGATCCCTGAGTTCTGTAGAGATGAACCGGATCATGCAGGAAGAAAATGAACTTCTGACTGAGTTTTTTGATGCGTAGTAAAAGCGCCAAAAATGGCCCCTCCCCCTCACACATAACAGTGAGAGAGATCAGTAAACTGCTTTAATTTAAACAAAACTATTGCCAAGTGGAAAAAATAGTGCCCAAAACATTTTTTCACCCAGTACCTCAGAGAAATAAACGATTTTACATGCCAGCAAAAAACGTTTATCCTCAATAAATTAATTGTTATTTAAAACCTATTGCAAGTCCCTGCAAATTAGGTTAAGTCTATGCATACAGTATAAATCCAGTGAAGTACCATTCCCCAGAATACTGAAGTGTAAAATATACATACATGACAGCCTGATACCAGCTACATCTACTGCATTTAAGGCTGAGTTTACATTATAACGGTATGGCAGGATTTTCTCATCAATTCCATGTCAGAAAATAATAAACTGCTATATACCTCTTTGCAGATTAATCTGCCCGCTGTCCCCTGATCTGAAGTTTACCTCTCCTCAGATGGCCGAGAAACAGCAATATGATCTTAACTACTCCGGCTAAAATCATAGAAAAAACTCAGGTAGATTCTTCTTCAAATTCTACCAGAGAATGAATAACACACTCCGGTGCTATTATAAAATAACAAACTTTTGATTGAAGGTAATAAACTAATTAAAATCACCACAGTCCTCTCACACATCCTATCTATTCGTTGGGTGCAAGAGAATGACTGGAGGTGACGTAGAGGGGAGGAGCTATATAGCAGCTCTGCTGGGTGAATCCTCTTGCACTTCCTGTAGGGGAGGAGATTATATCCCAGAAGTAATGATGACCCGTGGACTGACCACACTTAACAGGAGAAATATGGATAATAACCCAAAAAGTTAGGAGCCAGGGTTAAAATTCTAGGAGCCAGTGGCTCCCAGGCTCCTGGGTTTGTCGAGCCCTGCCTTATGTCATTTACTGCCTCTGTGTTCTATACTCCCCTATACATTATTCTTCCCTATCTCCCTTCTTACCTTATCTACCCCACCTTCCCCAGCACCTACTCCTTCCAGTTACACAACACCTTGTGCTGATTGTCACATTCTCTCTTATCTATTTGTGTATTCTCAGATAATATTGTGTTTTGTTTTATATTCTGTCTGTTATTAACAGTTTGTTTTATATCTCTTGGCACACTATAGCTAAATGTATCATAAAGGTTTAGTGGAAAGTGCTGTCAATAAGTAATTTTAAGAGGAGATTTCTACAGCTGCGCAATGAGAAAAAAAAAGAGTCCTCTTGGACTGGTAAATAGAGCTAGACATAAGGAAGGGGGGTATATGAGACAGCAATGACTTTTAGATCAGCATCAATGTATAGCCCACATATAGACTTCTCACAGCTAGCAAGCGTGAGCTACATTATGACATCATGTAAGAAAATAGAGTAAAAGGAGTCTCTAAATAAGGTGCGCAATAGATCGATAGAAACCAATCCTGGATAACAAGATGGTCTTGGGACAGCAGATCACTCGTATGGTCAAGCAGCACTCCTAGAAATGGAATCGATGGGAAGGATCTGTGTGAACAGTAAACAGAGGCGCCTTATGGGACAGTATCGTCCAACAACAGAAGAGCAGAGTAGGCAATGCAGCCCAAAGCGGGGGTACTCACAAGTGTAGTGGCATAAACGTATGCCGCACAGGATGGGACCTTTAGTCGCCCGACAGACAAACACACTGGATCAGCACGTGGAATCCAAGACCCAATCAGCAGCAACTTGCAGGACCACGTCACGATGGGAGCTGTCTGTAAAGTAACCAGTCACCAGCCTCGGCAGTTAGACAGGTCAGCGAACCGACCATAAACAGTCGTAGAGCAGGTAATCAAAAACTCGAAAGTTTATTGGAATTAAAAGTTTAAAAATATGTACAGCAACAAGCAACGCATTTCTCGACCTTCAGGTCGTTTCATCAGGCTTATACTGAACAATTATAACCTGCTCTACTTAACAAGGAACAGGACCTATCACAAACCACCTATCAGAATTATATCAGAGACCTGATGTTACCAGATTTACTGAGAGTATGTGCATTTAATGAGAGGATTTTTTGTTAGCAGGAATATACAACACTGGAAAAGTGGGATGTGTGACAGTGGAGTTAACAGAATCTTACAGACTACAAAGTTAACTGCTCTGTGTTAATATAGCCAAACAACAAGGAAGCTTGTTCACAGACAGAAAAGCTCAATTGATCATTAGGCAGAGGAGGAGCTGCAGTAACTGTTTAAGCAACACAAACACAGTGGTACTGCTTTGAGCAGAGAAAGTAACAAGCAAAAGTAAAGTCAATAATGCTTTGTATATCAGGTTAGGCAGTTAGTATCAAGATAAATATACAACCTGTATCCTTTGCAGATGAGAGGTAAAGTTCAGTGCAGGAGAAAAGCTGGCTCCAGTATCAGAGAGACTCTGCTGCTGTTTGCACAGTGAGACACTGCTGCTGAGAGGCGTTGGCCCAGAGGAGGTGCAGTCAGATGACTGAGGCAGAGAACAGGTGCTTCTGGGATGCAGCTGCAGCCGTGGAAGCAAGCAGGAGGAGCTGAAGATTTGGTAGAGCCGGATAGGCTGGTGAGTAAACGAGTCTCCGATAGAGAGATTCAATAATCCAGCAATGACAGCTAGGATTAGGAAGCCTTTATAGGGAATGAAGAGGCAAATTTAAAGGGCCAGAAAGGCAGTGAAAAGGAAGGGAAGAGGAAACTCTGACACCACCCTATATGCACACCCCTCTCTCCTCCAATAGGGAATGCACATCCTTCATTCATAGGATCTCGGCGATTGGCTTAGAGGATGCCTCGCGTAGGATCTTCCCTATTGGAGGAGAGAGGGGTGTCCATGTAGGGTGATTTGTGATAGGTCCTCTTCCTTGTTAAGTAGAGCAGGTTATCATTGTTCAGTATAAACCTGATTAAATGACCTGAAGGTCGAGAAACGCATTGCTTGTCGCTGTACATATTTTTAAACTTTTAATTCCAATAAACTTTTCAGTTTTTGATTACCTGCTCTATGCCTGTTGTTTATGGTTGGTTGGTTCGCTGACCTGTCTATCTAACTGCCGAGGCTGGTGACTGGTTACTTTACAGACAGCTGCCATTGTGACGTGGTCCTGCAAGTTGCTGCTGATTGGGTCTTGGATTCTACGTGCTGATCCAGTGTGTTTGTCTGTCGGGCGAATAAAGGTCCCGTCCTGTGCTGTGAGGCATACGTTTATGCCGCTACACTTGTGAGTACCCCTGCTTTGGGCTGCTTTGCCTACTCGGCTCTTCTGTTGTTGGACGATACTGTCCCATAAGGCGCCTCTGTTTTCTGTTCACACAGATCCTTCCCATTATGACATCATATAGTAATGGGAAGCTAGGGGGATGTGAGTATGATGTAATATATGGCTTAATTGAACCTCTGACTATTTTAATATTGAGACCGACCTTGCTGGCTGCTAAATAAGGTGGAGTTTAGACTATATGCAGATAAACTGAGGGGATTGGAGAGACAAAAGAAGCAATTTAAGCACACCTATCCCCTTACGTGGTCTCTCCATGAGAGTCTCGATCAGACCTAGTGGTCGTCATTGATACCATATTGAGAGGGGAAGCTGATAATGGTATATTGCTAAGATATGCGCTCATAGTAGAACCGGACCGTATTAACAGTGTATATTTTATGTACATTAGACTTCAAAGATCTCAGTAACAACATGATATACATGATAAACCATGTGAAATACACAATATAAACTTATGAGGGTTTAATATATCTGGTAATTTATAGCAGAAAAAATGAGGAATATGAGGGCATACAACCTCCCAGGTGATCTCTCTGTTATTACTGCAGTCAGACAATGCGGTAATCACTAACACCATCTTAAGAGGGGTACGCTGAACATCATATATTGCCCAGTCATAGGCTTTTAACAAATATAAAGTTAAGACCTGCTACGCCACATCAGTAGTGCATATTCTATATACAGTAGGCAGCAAAAATTATGTTAACTTTCTCTGATCCATAATAATTATAGATGATAGGCATGTGAGATACATAGGGGAACTTAATAGTCAGAAGTGGAATAATAAAGTCTCTTAATATGAAATACAAAAACATATTGTTGGCCATGGCTTTACATTACAATTTAGTTAATAGGTTAAGATCCTTAATGTTCTTTATGTTGCCTCCCAAACTGCTCTCAGCATAGAAGGGAAGCTTTTTAAATCAAGGCGGGGTAAATTGTCACCCCATTTCAATGCAATAGTTCAGTACCTGGATAATTGGGAGAGTTTTTTCCTAGGAGCGAGGTGGCTTCGGGAGCCAGTTCAGCAAACTCGAACTTGATGTAAGGCAGTTGGGTCAGTTGGGAAAGATTGTCTGTGTCCCGGAGTATACTCCTCATCGTCATGTATTCACAGATAGATGGCAGCTTTCGGGAGACCCGGTAATTTGCAGTGTCTCTGCTAATCAATTCGGTGGCTGGGCCAAGGGTGATGAGGAAATGCAGCCATACCTCTGTGTTTAGTGTATCCAACAGAATAGCTGTGATCTCAGGGGTTGCTGACAGTGTGTGCTCCAAGCTTTCTGTGGGAGATGATCCTTCCATGTCTGCAGAACCACCGCAAGTTTCTTTCATCAGAGGAAGATTTTCTCCCATGCTTGCGCAGCTTCTGTTTGCTCCATCTGTTGTTTTGTTGATTTAAAGCTGGAATGTGGCAGTCTCAGACACAGATTCTTCCCTTGCTGTGATAGCCAGGCTGTTGGGGCTAAGCTGCATCGGTATATCCACTGTCTCCAAATATAGAGTATCCTGGTTGCCAGTTTCCAGAGAGGAAGCTCATTTCCCTGCTGTGGGGTAGTCACCTCTCGTCGTATCTGTGTCTGTTGGGTCAGAGTCCAAGTGGTCGGGCTCTTGTAAGCTGGTTGGTCTTACCCTATCTGGCTTGTGGAGAGCTGGGTAAAAGATTGCCGCCATTCTTTCATCCAGTCTCTGGGCATGCTTCTGTAGTATCACTCGCAATTGCATAAGAAAGAAAGCTTCCTCCATTTTCAGTTAGCATGTAGGGGATAGCGTAAACTTTAGCCTTAGTATGCTGCGACTATGTAGTCCTCTCATCAATAGGGACAGTGCTAGTTTCAGAGGAAGGACTATGCACTCAGGCACAGCAGCTTGTTATGGGGACGGTGTTGAGGCTTCTGTGATAGGGGAATGGCAATTAAGCAACGTCAAGATTCAAAACCATAAATTTCAAATCAGGCTGTCCACAGACCAGTTTCTCCAATAGTTTGAATAATATATATCCAGTTTTAGCTTCACAATATTAGTGATTTTATGAGATAACTTAAGGAGCCGAAGCTCAGTGCGACCAGATGGCCGTCGCCCTGAAGTCCCCCCTATTGCATTGTATTTTTATTATACATCTGTGGTTTTGTAATTCTATATTTTATGGTCCTTTTTAAATGGACTGAATTTGCCAACATAACATCTCATTATATTATCACTCTATGTAAAAACAATTTTTTTTTCTTAACTCTATCCAAGAAAACAATTGACATTAACATTTTACTGCCTATCTCTCCCACACCCTCTAGCAGTGTGATTTAAAACAACTCAGTATTGACTAAGAGAAGTTAAAGGACTGGGGGTGAAGCACATGACAAGATGTCTGACAGTGATAATTAGTAGGAAGTACAATACCAATACTGCAGCATCCAAATTAACATATTTAAACAACTGATATTTAACATTTCTTTCAGGAGAAAATATTGTTTCATATAAATGATAGAAAACAAAGATTATAATATATTTGTAATGTTGTGATATGGCTCCACTTAAATAGATTTTCTACCATTATGTTGTATAGATCTGGGAAGATTCATATTCAAAGGGCAATTATAACACTAACAAAGATATCTGTACTAATTGCTTGTGCTGAATCAACATCACATATGTAATAACCTAATCAGCTGATCTGTATCACATGAACTGTTATTTGCCTTTAATTATACCATACATACAGTTAATCAGAACCATAATTTATTATCTGTCTAAACCATTTAATATACTTTTTACAGACACGGCCAGAGCACTGAGAGATATCAGGTATTTATGTAACTGGAGTGAATAAGGGAACCTTCTTCCTGAGCACAGACATTGGAGCCTGTTATCACCATGAACTCATATGTATTAGGTAAATAAAATGGATATTATGCTGACTTTAAAAATAAAATAGATCACTCATTAAACAAACTAAACTATTATATTTATATCTGCATCTTTTAAGAACATTTGTGTCACTGACAGTTATAAAGAAGGAGCAACCTCTATTGGGCTGAGGTGTAGGGTAAAAAATACTACCCCCCCTCTGTCCTTTTAGATAGATCATGTCCAACTACCTAACCTCACCCCCAGACCTGGTTCATTACTCAGAACACCAGCAACTCCACCTTCCCCTGCCCTGACCTTGCTCATGGAACACCCATAACTATATTTATGCCTACCTTGTTCCTATGTGTGTAAGACGCACATTTTCTCCAGTGTTCCCCACACCAAAACCACCACTGATCTGTGTATTTAATTTTACAGTGACTATTATTATTATTAAACTAATAAAGTTTTTGGCTGTTTGTATCAATCAAACCACCACACCCTCTCAAAACATCTCACACTTATCATTAGTCTGTGATGATTAATGCATCATGTTCTCACCCAACTGTGTGAGCATGAGCTGGGCAGGGCTGTATTTGCAGTTGCTTGTGAAATGTTAAATAAGAATGGTGGATGCCACCTCTCTGGCCCAGAATACAGATGTACTTGTTCCCTGGCTGAGAACATTATTCACATGCACCTTGTTTAATGCGGCCCTATAACGTGTTGTCATCAGTAATCAGTAATTTAGGTTACTATGATGTAGTAATGTTTACATTCTATGTCATCCATTTTTAATTTGTGATTACAGGTAAATAAATTTAAAAATACAAAAAGGAAGACATTTTTGAGTATAAAAAATGTTTTTTTTTTTTATTGAGATGGATTATATTATAAAGAATTAACAGTCTTATTTTTCTTTATTCCATTTCTTTTTATGTAGACAAACACATCAGTAGTTCATCTCCATCCTTCACTACAGGAAGCCTCAGTTTGATACCACAGACTCCAAAAGTCTTAGACACCAATGACTACTCACAAACATTGGGGATATCAAAGCAGATATTGAAAGGAGATGGTGAATTTGCAGAAACTGGGCAGCAATTATTATGTACAGAGAGTAATTTAGTCATCAAACAAGAAGACAAGATGTATGCCTTATCTAGTGAAATTATTATCCCCGAGGATAAACCACACATATTTACTGAGTTTTCAAAACATATTAAAGAAGAGAAAAGTCTACAGTCTATCCAAATAATTCATACAAAGAGGCAACCATTCAAATCTACAGAATGTGAGAAAAGCTTTAGATGGCAGTCTCATCTACTAGAACACCACAAAATTCACACAGATGAGAAACCACACACATGTACTGAGTGCGGCAAATGTTTTACACTAATGAATCATCTGAAAACTCATGAAATGAGTCACACAGGGGAAAAGCCTTTCACATGTACAGAGTGTGGAAAAAGTTTTACAGAAAAGAGTGATCTGAAAAAGCATGAAAGGATTCACACAGGAGAAAAGCCTTTCACATGTACAGAGTGTGGAAAAAGTTTTACAGAAAAGAGTGATCTGAAAAAGCATGAAAGGATTCACACAGGAGAAAAGCCTTTCACATGTACAGAGTGTGGAAAAAGTTTTACAGAAAAGAGTAATCTGAAAACTCATGAAAGGACTCACACAGGAGAAAAGCCTTTCACATGTACAGAGTGTGGAAAATGTTTTTCACAAATAAGTAATCTGAAAACTCATGAAAGGAGTCACACAGGGGAAAAGCCTTTCACATGTACAGAGTGTGGAAAAAGTTTTGCACAAATAAGTAATCTGAAAACTCATGAAAGGAGTCACACAGGGGAAAAGCCTTTCACATGTACAGAGTGTGGAAAAGGATTTACAAAAAAGAGAAATCTGAAAAAGCATGAATGGATTCACACAGGGGAAATGCCTTTCACATGTACAGAGTGTGGAAAAAGTTTTACAGAAAAGAGTGATCTGAAAAAGCATGAAAGGATTCACACAGGAGAAAAGCCTTTCAGATGTACAGAGTGTGGAAAAAGTTTTACAGAAAAGAGTTATCTGATAAAGCATGAAAGGATTCATACAGGAGTAAAGCCTTTCACATGTACAGAGTGTGGAAAAAGTTTTGCACAAATAAGTAATCTGAAAACTCATGAAAGGAGTCACACAGGGGAAGATCTGTTCACATGTACAAAGTGTGGAAAAAGTTTTACAGAAATTAGTCAAATGAAAACTCACAAAAGGATTCACACAGGAGAAAATCCTTACACATGTACAGAGTGTGGAAAAAGTTTTAGACGAATGGATTGTCTGAAATGTCATGAAAGGAGTCACACAGGAGAAAAGCCTTTCACATGTACAGAGTGTGGAAAAAGTTTTACACAAAAGGGTGATCTGATAAAGCATGAAAGGATTCACACAGGGGAAAAGCCATTCACATGTATAGAGTGTGGAAAAAGTTTTGCACAAAAGGGTTATCTGAAAACTCATGAAAGGAGTCACACAGGGGAAAAGCCTTTCACATGTACAGAGTGTGGAAAGGGTTTTACAAAAAAGAGAAATCTGATAAAGCATGAATGGATTCACACAGGGGAAATGCCTTTCACATGTACAGAGTGTGGCAAAAGTTTCACAGAAATGAGTAATCTGAAAACTCATGAAAGTATTCACACAGGAGAAAAGCCTTTCACATGTACAGAGTGTGGAAAAAGTTTTTCAGAAAAGAGTAATCTGAAAACTCATGAAAGGATTCACACAGGAGAAAAGCCGTTCACATGTACAGAGTGTGGAAAAAGTTTTACAGAAAAGAGTAATCTGAAAACTCATGAAAGGATTCACACAGGAGAAAAGCCTTTCACATGTACAGAGTGTGGAAAAAGTTTTACAGAAAAGAGTAATCTAAAAACTCATGAAAGGATTCACACAGGAGAAAAGCCGTTCACATGTACAGAGTGTGGAAAAAGCTTTACACAAAAAAGTGATCTGAAAAAGCATGAAAGGAGTCACACAGGAGAAAAGCTTTTCACATGTAGAGAGTGTGGAAAAAGGTTTACACAAATGGATTGTCTGAAAACACATGAAATGATTCACACAGGAGAAAAGCTTTTCACATGTAGAGAGTGTGGAAAACGTTTTACAAAAAAGAGTAATCTGAAAACTCATGAAAAGATTCACAAGGGAAGAAACCTTTAACATGTTTAGAAAGTAGGGTTGCTACCTTTTGCACAGCCGATTATCTGACACTTTGCAAATGGGCATGGTTGAGGATGTGGTTAGGGGTGTGGCTTCACACTACCCTAAATGGACCTTCCAGACAAATTTGGAATCCACGTGTATGCATTTCAGTTTTGAGTAGAAGCATTTTTGTAATATACATGTATTAGAAAAAAACATAATTTATGTAAGAACTTACCTGATAAATTAATTTCTTTCATATTGGCAAGAGTCCATGAGCTAGTGACGTATGGGATATACAATCCTACCAGGAGGGGCAAAGTTTCCCAAACCTCAAAATGCCTATAAATACACCCTCCACCACACCCACAATTCAATTTAACGAATAGCCAAGAAGTGGGGTGATAAAGAAAGGAGTAAAAAGCATCAACAAATGAATTTGGAAATAATTGTGCTTTATACAAGAAAATTATAACCACCATAAAAAGGGTGGGCCTCATGGACTCTTGCCAATATGAAAGAAATGAATTTATCAGGTAAGTTCTTATATAAATTATGTTTTCTTTCATGTAATTGGCAAGAGTCCATGAGCTAGTGACGTATGGGATAACAATACCCAAGAAGTGGAACTCCACGCAAGAGTTACTAGAGAGGGAGTGATAAAATAAAAACAGCCATTTCCGCTGAAAAAAATTAATCCACAACCCAAAATATAAGTTTATTCTCAAAAATGAAAAGAAAAACTTAAAACATAAGCAGAAGAATCAAACTGAAACAGCTGCTTGAAGAACTTTTCTACCAAAAACTGCTTCTGAAGAAGCAAATACATCAAAACAGTAGAATTTAGTAAATGTATGCAAAGAAGACCAAGTTGCTGCTTTGCAAATCTGATCAACTGAAGCTTCATTCTTAAAAGCCCATGAAGTGGAGACTGATCTAGTAGAATGAGCTGTAATTCTCTGAAGCGAGGCTTGACCCGACTCCAACTAAGCTTGATGAATCAAAAGCTTTAACCACGAAGCCAAGGAAACAGCAGAAGCCTTCTGACCTTTCCTAGAACCAGGAAAGATAACAAATAGACTAGAAGTCTATTTGCATTCATGTCCATTGCATTCAATAGGTGATACTCCCTTCACATCCTTCTGACATTCACTGTACTCTGAGAGGAACCGGGTTTCAAAATGCTGAGAAGCGCATATCAACTTAGAAATCTTAGCACAAGCTTACTTCACCACCTCCATAGGAGGCAAAGTTTGTAAAACTGAATTGTGGGTTTAGTGAGGGGTGTATTTATAGGCATTTTGAGGTTTGGGAAACTTTGCCCCTCCTGGTAGGATTGTATATCCCATACGTCACTAGCTCATGGACTTTTGCCAATTACATGAAAGTAATGCTTCTAATAAAAGTTATAGTTGTTTCAAAAGTGTATTTAAGTATGCACCATGCACCAGCATTTTAAGCAGGGCACTTGCTCAGAGATCCTAAGTTGCTTTTACCATCTGGTAATGACTCAATTTGTTCATTGCTGATATGATACAAGACCCACTGGTGCTATGAGCAGCTGCAGTGTTTATAATGCTGGTACACAGAGAATATCTAGTTATGCTTCACATGCACGTGCAGAGAAAAATATTATCACTAAAATAGTGATAACTGTTACTAGAAACATTTTTGCCAATGCATGTTTATTGCAAATCTGTTTCTTTCCAAAGATGTAATTCATCTGTGTATTTAAATTTTGACCGGAGTGTCCCTTTAATAAAATATATATATATTACCATTTTTTGGTCTGTCATTTAAGGTTTGAGTGTTATGTTTTATTTAATACACACAGCAAACATAGATGAGAGAGAGAGAGAGAGAGATACAGTTTGGTAGACAGACTAACAGAAAGGTATATACATAAACATATATATATATATATATATATATATATATATATATATATATATTATATACACATTGGTAGATACAGACATTTAAACAGATGATAGAAAAGATAGGCATAAAGAGATAGACAGACAAATATATAAATAGATACAGACTAGTATTAGTTGTTTACATATAAACAGACCAAAATAGAAAGATAATAGAGAGACAGAGAGCAGAGATAAATAGATAAACAGACAGAAAGACAGATGGGTATACAGAAAGATGAGCAGGAAGAGACATATAAAAGGAAGATTTAAACTGAACTTGATGACAAAACATTTTATATTAAAGAAATGCATTAAAAACATTATGTAGGGGGGCGGAGCTGGCCGCAGCAAAGATGGCTGTGTAACACCGGAGCTCTGCAAAGCAGCTCCACAAATCTGTCTGAAATAGCCCCATTAAGTATAATTAAATACCGCATTCATAGCGGAAAAGAATGCCCTAAACATAGAGAACGAAGGGACCTAAGCAGATTAGACTATGACATGTGAAGACCGGAGCGGCTATTAACCACGGCTACCACAGAGGCCTCTGACGCACTTCGTTCCTGCCCGATACTGAAAACAGCAGAAGAAGCCGCACGATAGTGTATTATTAGACACCGCACTGGCGGACCGAAAGGCGGTAAGAACAAACGCTCGTACATAGGCACTGACCTCAATATCTGTCTGCAGGAGTGACACTTACCACGCTACATACAGTTAGTAAGCCGCCATCTTGTCCACAGAGCAGATGTTCCCTGAGTCAGCACGAAAAGGCCTCAGAGCCCAGACGTAGCAGCATCTGCATATTAATTAACTACTTCTATAAACAAACAGCGGGCTAGAGTATAGAACCCCCGCAGGGCCCCTCTAATCAAGGCAAATAGCTGCAACAGGAAGCCATCACGCTTGCAGCGTAAACACACTTCGCCAAGGAGCAGCCCCGTCAAGCACACACAATTAGCTCCTCTCACTCTACATACTCGGGTGCTACAGCTCACCCAAATCAGGAGTATAGGCTGAGACTCACAGAACACATTCCAGGGGGTACTCTATTTAATAGAACCTGACAGTTCAAATACACCAACAGTGTACACAAGGGCATTGACATCCAGCTCACAGTAAGACCACTGAGGAGGTAATTACGCAATTGCTGATACTGAGCACTGAGGCACAATGAACACCAAGCGCTCTGCAAAACCCCACAAATTGCTAAAATCAACCAGCCAAAAGGACAATCTAGTGGAACAGTTTTTCTTCCCACAAGCTTTAAGACCTCAACAAGTGAGGAGCACAGAAGATCGCTTTCACAAAAACAACAAACACCACAAAAAAACATGGAGGGATCAGAAGAAAGCACCTCAGTACCAAATGACATTCTCTCCACGTTAGCATCCAAGCAGGACATAGCAGATATTATCCGCTCATGCATACGTGAAGAAATTGCTGAGATCAAACAGGACCTGCACTGTATGAACAACAGAGTGGAAGCACTGGAGGAGTTCTCTGACCACTTACAAGAAGAAATTAACGAGGATCAAGACACCACAACGCATCATACAAAAATTATAGCTGATCTATATGACAAAATAGAGGACCTCGAGAACCGTAGCCGACGGAAAAACCTCAGAATCCGCGGGGTTCCTGAGTCGGTGCTACCCAAAGACTTCCCAACCTATATCCCCGCACTTTTTGCCCACCTTAAGAATACCCCTCCTTCTACAGATATCCCCTGGGTTAGAGCACATAGGGCCCTCAGGCCTAAACCCCCAGATACGGCTCCAAGAGATATAATCATGAAGTTTAAGGACTTTGGGACGAAAGAGGAGCTCCTAAACCTCTCACGCAAACGCCAACCAGTGAAATTCAGGGGTACTATACTCCAATTCTATCAGGACCTGTCGCAACGGACGCTCCAAAGAAGACGAGAATTAGCTCCATTGACGGCACTACTCCATCAAAAGAAAATCCTCTATAGATGGGGATTTCCATTCCATCTATATGTTCTGCATGGCAATAGGAAACTGGATTGCAAGTCCACAGAAGATGTCAGTGATTTCTGTTCTGCACTGGAAATAGACCCGCCAGAGGGCCTACTGGCAGACGATCATCCTGAACCCCCTAGGAAAAACCATCGAGAACGGCCCCAGGGGACTGGCAAAAGGCGGTCTCTAGATCCAAGACCCAAGCATTGGCAAGGCCCCGGGGTATCACACCCCAGCCCCTAACCTAGAGACCTTGCCACATAAGGGGTTACTTTGCAAAAAACATCCAAGAACTGCCACACAGACTGTGAACAACATTAGGGAACTATGCCCTGGTAACGTATAATGCTTAACGACTTTACCTGTGAATAATCTTGTCAACACTATTTGTAATATATGCTGTTTTATATAGTCAATAGTAAAGCAAATGGTTGCCAAGATCACCCTCCAGGAACAGGGCCCTCTCTATAAAAACCTGGGGGGCTGTAGTAATAAGTGTAATGCCCACCCTCAAAGTAATCCTGTGTCAAAAACTGAGATGAAAAGGTTAGTTTATTTCAGACACCTGTTAGATCTTTAAACAATAAGCACTAGTGATAAGGAGCTGGTTTATAGCCCCTCTCGCATTGGTAAAGTCATATGATGTTATGTAATCTAAGATACTTCTTACTAAGATTTGATTTATGCTACTTGTTTTATTTCTTGTATTGTTTAGTGTTTAACATGTTATTGCTACACGTCAGTGGACTGGGTGTGGGGACACACTCAGGGCACAATGTACAAGCAGAATCTATCATGCTAGATATCATTCACACCCTCATGGACAACCCAATAGCTTCCCTCTCACGGATTAACCATGGCCACTAACAATAGAACAATCACATTAAATAGTCAAAACACTAGAGGCCTAAATTCAGCACAAAAACGCTCTTTAGCTATGAAAGACCTCCGCAGGAAGGGGGGTGATGTTCTCTTTCTACAGGAGACTCACTTTTTAAAATCAAAGGAACCTAGATACTATGGAGGACATTATACGCAATGCTTCCATAGCTCATTTGAACACAAGCGCAGTGGCGTAAGCATCCTTATAGGCAGAAACATCTCTTTTACTCCCATACAAACACACACCGGCACAGGGTGCAGGTATCTCTGCGTCACTGGCCTGTTGTTTGGTATTCCGGTGACGTTGGTCAACCTGTATTCTCCCAACACCAAACAGCTCCCCTTCTTCAGAAAGGTTTTCACACAGATATTAGACCACACAATAGGAGCACTCTATATGGGAGGGGACTTCAATACACCTATCCAACCAAATCTAGATACCACAAACCCCAAACCCACAACACCTAAGCATGTAACTAAACAATTATGGAGACTAATGCACGAACAGACTCTGTTTGACATTTGGAGATTCAAACACCCCGAGAAGAGGGATTACTCCTTCTTCTCCTCCCCACACCGCACATATAGTAGAATCGATTATCAACTCACTAATCAAAAGGGACTCACGTCCTATCATCAAGACTCTCACACACTGTCTGGTCAGACCACTCTGCAGTACTTACGAGACTTGACTGGCCATCTGCACCAAAAAGCACTTATCAGTGGAAACTGGAGGATAATTTGCTAAAGTACCCTGACCTTAATAACAAAATTGAGAAACTGCTCCCAGAATACTTCCAATTTAATTCCCTTCCCGAGACAGATCCCCTGATAGTATGGGAAGCCCACAAATGTTTTATGAGAGGGGTATTTATAAAATATCAAGCGCACATTAAACAGAAAGCACGATTATTATACAATCATCCACCGAGCTCCTATCTAAATTAGAATATGAACACAAGCGAAACCCCACATCCCCACAAACTCTTGCAGAGCTTGTAAAAGCTAGGAAGGCAGTTCATGATCAACTAATAAAAGAAGCTAATACTTTAGCCCTAAAAACTAAGCAAAAGTTCTATTTTGAAAGTAACAGAGCAGGAAAGCTCCTTGCACGCTCCCTTAAACTGAAAAACTCAAAACTTTTATACATGAAGTAAAAAAACCCTCAAATGAAAAGGTACACACCATACCAGAAATCCTGTCTCAATTCCTAACATACTACTCTCAACTTTATGACATCACGGGAAAAAATAACCACCCAATAGACACGCCACAATTGATTAATACATACTTAGCAGACACTTCCCTACCCCAACTGACAACGGCGCTGGCAACCAAGCTGGAAGTTCCCTTCTCAACATCGGAAATTCTTACAGCCCTTAAACAACTACCCACTGGCAAAAGCCCAGGGCCGAATGGCTTCACCGTCTCATATTACAAAAATTATGCACACACCTTATTGCCACATTTATGCTCTATCTTCAACACTGTTGACCAGAAACACCCGTATCTTTCTTCAATGCTAGAGGCCCACATGACAGTAATACCCAAACCCGGAAAATCACCAGACACCCCTTCCAACTTTCACCCCATTTCCCTCCTGAACGTAGACATCAAACTATATGCGAAACTAATAGCCACCAGAATTAATAAATTCCTACCCCAACTAATCCATCTGAACCAGGTGGGCTTTGTGCCCCAAAGGGAGGCGAGAGATAACACATCAAGGTTCTTAACTTATTAGAATACACCCAATCCCATAACATCCCAACAATTTTTCTAGCTGTCGACGCCGAAAAAGCGTTCGACAGGCTGGATTGGACGTTTTTGAAACTTACTTTAGCTCGGTTCGGCATGGGTGAAAAACTTATAGGGAAAATCTTTGCTTTATATCAATCACCAACAGCCCGTATTAAATTAAACAACTCACTGTCAAAACCTTTTCATATCTCAAACGGAACAAGGCAGGGCTGCCCCCTATCCCCCCTATTGTTTATTCTGGCCATGGAGGTTCTAGCTTCTAAAATTAGGGGAAATGAAGGCATACAAGGGATTCATATAAACAACACACACTACAAGTTAACGCTATATGCCGACGATATCCTATTCTCGCTCACCTCTCCCTTACAGTCCCTCTCGACACTACTGCCAGAGATCGAGACATACAGTATGTTACAGAAGCATTAGTTATTTTGTTGTGAAGAGCTTATTTCCCAGCAGCAATGCCTGAACCAGCCAAGCCAGCGCCTAAGAAGGGCTCCAAGAAAACTGTAACAAGTATCATTTCATAAAGAGTTAACTTTTTTCAGCTTTTTGAAACTATTTTCTAAATACAAGTTTGCTGGCCTCCGCTCTAATTAAGTTTAGTGATAAACATTCCCATTGTCTAATCACCTCCGGAGTCAGACTGCTAATTGATAAGATGGACTGCATTGATTTCTTATGTGTAACTTGTTATCTGAAGTACTGTAATCCTATTGTGGCCTGTCAAAGGACATTGTCTCTCTATCTAAATGTGTGAGGGGGGATTTTATGCTTCCCCCCCTGGGAGTGCCCTGTGTGCATGTAAACTCAATAAAAAGCAGGCTGGGCATCCCAGTCCTGAGTTCTTGGTTGACCCTCAATCGCAGCGTTGACTCGTTTTTGTGGGCAGAAGGGTATCCTAGCTGTACTACAGCTAAGGGGGATTATTCTACATTTGCGAGACTCATATAGAATACTATGGAAAGCAGCTTCTCCCCTCTTCAGCAATAGGGATCCAGGCTACTAAGCGGTCCATCTCTCAGCGAGACTAAGGGTAACCGTAACATTTGGCGGCAGCGGAGGGATTTTCCTGGATTTCCTAGGAGAGGTACAAAACGGATGGAGAGCGCTTACGAAAAATTGAAGCGTACAACCCTAAAGGATTTACTTGAAAGCAGAGGGGGGTACGCCAGCAACCGGCCGAGGAGAGAGCTGATCGCAGAATTGACCGAACTGGATCAGAGCTTCACAATGGCGGAAACACCGACCACGATTAGTGACGAAAAAAACAGGATTGTTCGGGAGAGGCTCTCACTGTACGGGCCGAACCCCTCCATGGAATTGGTACAGCAGTTGATGGCGGAAGCGGACCAGGATATACGAAAGACTCGAGCCCACAAACTCAACCTAGCGAGCGCACACCGCAATACTGAAGCCCCACAGGTAATCATCCCTGTCGAAAATGCTGGGAGGCCCAAGATACCCTATGCGGCATTTTGACCCTTCCTAGAGAGCGAGACAGGGATTGATGAATATTTGGCGGACTTCGAAAGGCAATGTGCCCTGCACCAGATTCCCAACAGAGAGTGGCCCACGATATTGTCGGGGAAACTATCCGGGCGAGCCCTGGAAGCCTTTCGTACTCTGGGTGCTGAGGAAGTGACACAGTATGAGCTAGTTAAGGAGACACTGTTGCGACGGTACGCGGTAACCCCGGACACGTATCGCCGACAGTTTCGGGGCACGAAAAAGAAGCCTAACGATACCCATATGGAATGGGCGCACTGAATGCGGAGAGCGGCAAATCACTGGATGAGCGGAAGTAAAGCGGTGACTGGTGAGGACATTTTACAATTGTTTCTCTTAGAACATTTTTATAATGGCATGGAACAGCAAGGGAAGGAATGGCTGCGAGACAGGCGGCCTTCTACCTTAGAAGAAGCAGCCAAATTGGCCGATGAACATTATGACTCCCGTCTTCACGAACCCACGAACTACCAAGCTCCAGCACGGGTCGAACCCAGAGAGGTTTACCGTGCACCCCCTCGTGCTGAATTCTGAGCCCCGGTGCCCGCAGGGCCCGCCCGACACTCAGGACCACCCAATAACAGCTCTGAGCGTCCCAGACCGACTTGCTACCGATGCAAGCATCCAGGGCATTTCATGGCTAGCTGCCCCCTTAATACGCACCAGACACCCAGGAATTACAATTACCCCTCTGGGTCATATCGTCTGGCCCGGGCCCTCTGTGTTAACCAAGAGGCCCCTATGGAGGAATATTTGGGGCCGCTTCACGTGGCGGACCCTGTATATGCTGCCTCAGATAAGCGCCATCGGCAGAAGGTATGGCTTGAGGGGCGATCTACCGAGGGATTGAGAGACACAGGGGCTACTATCACACTGGTACAGAGTCATTTGGTGCCGGAGCACAAGCGATCCGGACAGACTGTGGCCGTTAGAGTGGCGGGGGGGGGATGTGTACAAAATTCCAACAGCTAAAGTGCATCTTGATTGGGGAGCGAGAAAGGGGGCTGTGAACGTGAGCATAATGGATAATTTACCTGCCGAAGTATTACTGGGCAACGATTTGGGCCCAGTGACTACACAGGCCCAAGCCCGGACGGAGCGAGAGCTCTCACCAGTGCGGGAGACACAGGTAAGACCTACCCCGACCTTGCCTGACATGTTAGGCCCCATACCCTGGGACACCCCAGATGCTTTCGAGACAGAGTCTAAGACTGACCCGACCTTACAAAAGTACCGGGAACTAGCAGAGACCGGAGGGGGCGGGGCAGATAACGAAACATTCTTATGGGAAAAAGGGAAACTATACCGCTGGACAGAGAAAAGGGGACAGCGTAGGCGACAGCTGGTAGTGCCCCACAAATACCGTCAAGAAATCCTCAAGATAGGCCACGACATTCCCTTAGCAGGCCACCTAGCCGTAACCCGTACCCTACACCGCATTACTCACATGTTCTTTTGGCCAGGGGTACACGCTGACGTTAGAACTTACTGTAACACCTGCGATGTGTGTCAACGAGTAGGAAGGCGAGGCGATCACCCTAAAGCCCATCTAGTAAATATGCCCATTGTAGAGGAACCCTTCAGCCGGGTTGCTATTGACCTAGTGGGACCACTGGCTACCCCTAGTCCCTCCGGTAAGCGCTACATTCTTACCGTAGTGGACTACGCTACCAGGTACCCAGAGGCTGTCGCCCTATCCAACATACAAGCGGATACGGTAGCGAATCCACTAGTACAGGTGTTCTCCCGGGTAGGATTTCCAAAAGAAATCCTATCCGACCGAGGCACCCAATTTACGGCTGAATTGACCCAACAACTCTGGCAGGTTTGCAAAATTAAGTCCCTCCTGAGCTCCCCATACCACCCCCAGACGAACGGGTTGTGTGAGAGGTTCAATGGGACCCTCAAGCAAATGCTCAAGACATTCACTCAGGAATACCGAGACTGGGAACGCTTCCTGCCGCACCTCCTATTTGCTTATCGGGAGGTGCCCCAGGAAACGACAGGGTTCTCTCCCTTCGAGTTGCTCTATGGAAGAAAGGTACGGGGACCCCTAAACCTGATCTGGGAGGGAGAGATGGAGACTGACGGTGTCCCCATTGTGCCATACGTGCTGGAACTCAGGGACCGAATGGAGCAATTAGCCAAATCCGTGCGGGCTAATCGCCAGTCGGCCCAGAGAAGACAGAAAGTATGGTACGATCGGGGGGTCCGAAAGAGAATCTTCACCATAGGACAAAAGGTGCAGACAGACAAATTGCAGGCGTCCTGGCAGGGTCCCTACCAGATCGTAGAGAAAAGGGGAGACACCACTTATGTGATAGCTAGTTGCCACGACAACAATCTTAGAAAGACATTCCATGTAAACATGCTCAAGGAATATTTTGAGCGACCAGAGAACGTGACGGCCGTATGTTGTTCCCCTCAGGAAGACCCCGACAGTCTACCCATTCCAGACCTATTAGAAAAGAGTCTCCCCACAGGTATAGTGGCTCAGGTTCAGATAGGAGACCGACTTAGCCCCACTGAAAGGGAGCAGCTCAACCAACTCCTACAGTCCAAACACCTCACCTTCTCCCCGAAGCCAGGGTACACTACTTTAACCACCCACCAGGTAGATACTCCGGGACAAGCTCCCTTGCGCCAGGCTCCGTACCGAATCCCCGAAGCAGTTAGGACAGGAATGAAGAAGGAGATCGATGAGATGCTCCAACTCAGGGTAATTGAGCCCTCCGATAGTCCCTGGGCCTCCCCAGTTGTCTTGGTGCCCAAGAAAGATGGGACCACCCGGTTCTGCGTAGACTATCGGAGGCTCAATGAAAAAACCGTGACGGACGCTTATCCTATGCCCAGGGTAGACAAGCTACTCGATCGTATAGCCAGGGGAAATTACCTGACCACTATTGACCTCTGCAAAGGTTACTGGCAGATTCCCCTGACCCCAGAGGCTATCCCCAAGTCGGCATTCGTCACCCCATTCGGCTTATATCAGTTTAGGGTAATGCCGTTTGGGATGAAGAATGCCCCAGCTACATTCCAGCGCTTGGTGGATAGGCTCCTGGATGGCTTCCAGAGTTTTGCTTGCGCCTACCTGGACGACATAGCGATCCACAGTGAGTCCTGGGAGGACCACTTAGCTCACGTAGGAATGTTTCTGGATCAGATCCGGGCTGCTGGCCTGACTCTGAAGCCAGAAAAATGCCACTTTGGGATGGCCGAGGTACAGTACCTGGGTCACCAGGTGGGGTGTGGAAAGCAGCGACCAGAGCCGGCCAAGATAGAAGCTGTCGCCAATTGGCCCACCCCCATCACTAAGACTCGGGTCCTAGCCTTCCTGGGCATGGCAGGGTACTATAGACGGTTCATACCAGACTACAGCACACTTGCCAAACCCCTGACTGACTTGACCAAGAAGAACTTACCTCGACAGGTCCTGTGGTCTCCCCACTGTGAAACGGCTTTCCAGGCTCTCAAAAATGGTCTAATTAACGCTCCTGTCTTGGCGGCCCCAGCCCTTAACAAACGTTTTATCGTCCATACAGATGCTTCCATGTTCGGGCTGGGAGCCGTCCTCAGCCAAGTAGGCGAAGATGGAGGGGAGCATCCAGTTGCCTACATCAGCCGGAAGCTCCTGCCCCGCGAAGTCAGCTATGCAGCGGTCGAAAAGGAGTGTTTGGCTTTGGTGTGGGCATTACAGAAATTGACTCCCTATTTTTATGGGCAGGAGTTCACTCTGGTCACTGACCATAACCCGTTGGTGTGGCTGAACCGGGTCTCTGGAGATAACGGCAGGCTATTACGTTGGAGTTTATCGTTGCAACCCTTCAATTTCACCATTACTTACAGATCTGGGAAACAGAATGGCAACGCCGACGGGTTGTCCAGACAAACCGACCTCAGCCCCGCATACCCAGCGGTCTGGACAGCCTTAGTCTGCCCCGAAAAGGGGTCAGACCGTGTCTGCCAGAGTGTTCCACAGACAGGGAGCACTGTTACAGAAGCATTAGTTATTTTGTTATGAAGAGCTTATTTCCCAGCAGCAATGCCTGAACCAGCCAAGCCAGCGCCTAAGAAGGGCTCCAAGAAAACTGTAACAAGTATCATTTCATAAAGAGTTAACTTTTTTTCAGCTTTTAGAAACTATTTTCTAAATACAAGTTTGCTGGCCTCAGCTCTAATTAAGTTTAGTGATAAACATTCCCATTGTCTAATCACCTCCGGAGTCAGACTGCTAATTGATAAGATGGACTGCATTGTTTTCTTATGTGTAACTTGTTATCTGAAGTACTGTAATCCTATTGTGGCCTGTCAAAGGACATTGTCTCTCTATCTAAATGTGTGAGGGGGGATTTTATGCTTCCCCCCCTGGGAGTGCCCGGTGTGCATGTAACCTCAATAAAAAGCAGGCTGGGCATCCCAGTCCTGAGTTTTTGGTTGACCCTCAATCGCAGCGTTGACTCGTTTTTGTGGGCAGAAGGGTATCCTAGCTGTACTACAGCTAAGGGGGATTATTCTACATTTGCGAGACTCATATAGAATACTATGGAAAGCAGCTTCTGCCCTCTTCAGCAATAGGGATCCAGGCTACTAAGCGGTCCATCTCTCAGTGAGACTAAGGGTAACCGTAACACAGTACATACTCTAACTTCAAAATAAATTTGTCAAAATCAGAGTTCCTAGGCATAGGGACAACAGATCAAGTAAATACTTAGATCACGACACAATATCAGTTCACGTCTAAAACCACCTCTATAAAGTATCTAGGGGTACACATAACGAACTCCAAGGATTCCTTATATCAATTAAACCACCACCACCTCCTAGAATCTATCAGAACAGGATTAAAAACTTGGCAGGGTAAGTGCCTCTCATGGTTGGGTAGGATTCAGGCTTTTAAGATGAGCGTAATGCCCAGACTTCTGTACCTGTTTCAGACTGTGCCCATACAACCTCCACCGCAATACATTAACATCGCACAAAAAATAGTCAACACCTTTATCTGGGCCCAAACACGCCCTAGAATAGCAAAACCGGTACTTTACAGAAGTAGAGATAAGGGTGGCCTAGGAGTACCTAACCTCCTATTTTATCACCAAGCGGCTCAACTTACCAGAGTGATTGACTGGTGTAAAAATGCACCAAATAAGGAATGGGTAAAGCTAGAGCATGACCTAGCGGGCTCACAGAGCTTAGGAGCTATATGCTGGACACATAGGCAACACAGACATAATCTTTTAGTTGCTCCCTCGCTGATAACAGATACACTAACTACATGGGACAACCTGACCAGATCCCAGAGGAACATATCCACAATCCCCTCACCATTGACCCCCTTATGCCATAACAGCGACTACCCGCCACTTAGACACTTGTGGGCGAGAGGCTCATATTCTATCGCAGCAGGCCTACCTATATGCTCGGTGATAGACCAAGGGGCTATCCTAGCTAAAACATCTTTAATGGAAAAAAACATAACATACTTTAATAGATGGTTTAAATATCTTCAACTATCGCACTTTCTCTCCGACCACAAAGATAAGACTCGGAATCTTAACCCCTTTGAACAATTATGCCACTCACCGCAAGTAACGAAGGGATCATTATCTATGATATACAAAATATTACTAGCCCTACACTCGAAAAACCTGCCATCTTATACCAAGGTGTGGGAGGTGGAGATGTCTATCACAGTCCCCCCAGACACATGGAACCCTATTTTCCAACAAATGGGCAAGGCACCCTCATCAATGGGAATAACCGAGACAAATATGAAACTGCTAGGAAGATGGTATCTGTACCCAAGCAGGTTAGCAAAAAAAATTTCAACCCTCAGACCCCCTCTGTTGGAGGAATTGTAAGCAGAAAGGCACATTATATCACATTTGGTGGGAGTGTTCAATACTCCGACCATATTGGCAGGAGATACATGGGGAAATGCAGAAAGTACTCGCACAGAAAATCCCCTTTGACCCCTAACGCTGCTATTCAATAAGACTCCAAAGATTAAATGTAAATATAAATCCACTCTATTATATATTATGCTTAGCAGCGCAAAACAATTAATCCCGAGACTCTGGAAACAGAGCAAGATCCCGTCCAATGTCTCTATACTGGGAAACATACATACATACATACGGATGCAGATATCACCCCCACCCAAACAACTCCAACAGGACACTAACACATAAATTAGCACAGCGATACACTGAGGACATAAAGGCTATGATCTGTACCCAAGTTATGCCTAGGCATATCCTGTCCTACCGTACTCCGTTCCATTCCGCTATCACCAATACTATATAAAGATCTGCATTATCACATACACAAGTCCACAGCACCTTAGGGTAGTCTAAATTGCTATAAAATAGATATAGACCCTGCACAGTTGGAATCATATAGAATCATATAATCCCAGATCTCTAAGAAGTAAAGTTAGTGATAACTAAGTTAATACAACATAACTGCTATGTATGGAAAACTCCGGAAAGGAAATATCCCCATGCCCAGCCTCTTTAAAGAAAGATTATATTACATAGAAATTTGTATTTGAAACAACATTTGCAAACTCAAACAACGTGTAGCATTGCTTATGTTTATGTTTATGTGTTATTAAAGTTAAAAGTTTTGTTTGGAGAAAAAAGAAGAAAACACTGCAAGCTTTAAATACTCAAAGAGACATTTTGAACTCCTGATGCGATGGGCCCATGCTGTACTACATCCGAGTTCCAACAGTATCATTTATTATCCTTTTATGCAATGAATGTCTCTTTTTTACACTTGTATAACATTTATTAAATCTTTCAATAAAGTTTTCTTGAAAAAAAAAAAAAAAAACATTATGTAGGGGAGCGGGGCTAGCCCTGAGTCTGAACGGTCGCAAGATGCCATAGCTCCAGCTACCTACTATAAATAAATATATACCAGACCGTTCAGTTCAGTTTATCTTATTGACATAAAGTCCCTAATTGTCCATAGATTGTTCCGGAGAGGTCTCAAGATGAAGGAACATGCATATGTCTATCTACTAAGCACGACTCTGCAGAGCAATGAACCGGAGCCCTTGAGAGTGGCCATCTTCTAACCCCAACTCCACGAGGTGATTTGCGCAAGGAAGAAGCATAACAAGAGTTTTTTCCTGGCAACTATGAAACCCTCAACCTGGGAGATTAGAGAGTCCCTATACCGGGAGCACTGGTTGATGAACTAAGCGCCAACATCGCTTCTACTGAACGGCTACTGGACGGGCAGAGGAAGACTTGTGGTTCACCTACCCACTAGTGCTCCTCACTTAATTTCAGTTTAGCGGTCAGCCGTACATCATGGCAAACTATTTACACCCTTTGAAACCTAATGGGAACAATGCCCACAACATCGTTATGCAGACCTACGATGGCTGTCTGTCATCCGAGACATACATGGACATTAAAGGACATCTACGGATACTGTACGAAAAGCTGAAACTTTCCTTTAACCCTACTGGCGATGCCTGCACGACTCCTGATTATCTGCCGATGATTAGGAAGATCCATAAGACAGAGCTGCTCTGTCAGACAGGTGGTCCTGAGCTACCGGAGACCGAGTCTGTCAGCTCTCACTCCACAGACACTGTGGTCTCCACTGGCCTAACTGATGCTCTCTGCACCGCTCATCCGCTCTTGATTCCTGCTGAATCCGGGGACTTAATTGAGGGTAAGCTCCTACATACCTCCCGGAGACATAGCCGACTTCAGGGATCCCTCAGAGGACAGGAACACCTACCACAGCCCTGTCAGTGGGCAGGAGCCCCTCAAGCCTCGAGATGTGGGGTGGGATAGATTAGACATACACCCGAAGCCTAGTATTCCCTTCAGCTAACAGCGCTTCTCGAGACACCAAAGGGAAGAGACATATTCCACATAAGACCATAAATTGGTCTTAACTAATTCCGTTCACTACTCCCAGGGTTTCCCGACTTAGAGATAAGATCTAAGTCTAAGATCCAGATTGCAGCCCAGCAATCGCCAGCTACTATGAGCCCTTATGACAGCTAACAGGCCTGAGATACTTTGTACTGGTGACTATGGGTACGCAGCAAATAAAGAGGGTATATGTTTGTTTTATCTTTATGCTCTTGGTAACCTGTCTATGAGACTACACGGCAATGATATATGTTAACACTAAGCAAAGTCTTGGTCTTTTTTCTTGTTTGCATGCACATATGTAATAGTGTGGTTAGTATAACATTGCAATGTGATTTTATGTATATTCAACAATAACTGCTAAGATATTCCCAGGGATATAGAGATATCCAGAAACGGACAACTGTTCATATTCCTTGTTATTAGCCCCCTTATCCTAGAATGTGGCCGCTGACATCCCCCTACTTATATACATAAGGCGAGAATCCCCTCTATATAAATGCATGAAACTCTTAATTACTAGGTTATATAACTACTACAGATGCCTGGCTAGTTTGACGTCCATCCTATCCAGAAAAGACAATTAATAGGGAGATGTCATAAATATGTATACATCTACAAGATTGGCTGGCCTCAACTATTATGCACATACAACGACCTTAAGCCGTTTGTTACTCACATGGTTTGGCGCCTTTCATTTTACAGTTACCTCCATTTTTTCTAAGGGGTCTAGTTAGAAATACTCCTAAAAGTTGTCACTGATGTCACGGTTTTTATGTCACTCTACCTCTTGAGTAACAAGAGCCCAACCTTCCCCCCCCATTCCTCTTGTCCTTTACTACTTCTCCTCCTTTCTTCTCCCCTCTTTTTTCATTTCTCCAAAGCAGCTCTGGCCTGCTGATTTTCCCCATCTTGCTTTCTTAAGTACCAGGTCCAAATGTGACCACTCTCAAAGCCATTTCCCTCTCTCAGTGTCCATTAGCTTAGTTGGGTTCAAAAGTAACCCAGTGTTTTCATAGAGGGACACATTTCAGAATATAATATAAAACAGGGGTTCAAGATAACTAGCCATATAGACTCAATGTATCACTTTTGCTTTAATCAATATTTTGTTATATAATTTGCCATCTATATTTTATGGTGTTTCATATATGTTGTATTATCTCCATAACTTCAATAAAAAAAAACTATATTTAAAAAAAAAAAAACATTATGTAAATGCTGAGACATTTTTATTTAGATTTTTTGCTGATACATATTTTATTGTTCAGAATAAAGTATATAAGTAATGCAGGTTCTAGTAAACAGACTGAGAACTACTGTGTAACTTAGAGGACCATTACTTCACTAGAGCTCCCTCGATGCTACACTGATCTGTGTAATGTAATACTAAGCAGCCACTGACCTCTCTGCCACATCAGTTTATTGAGGCTCAGTGTGTGACAGATAACTGCTGTTCCAAGGTGCCTGCACATGGGTGAGTTTGGTCAGCTCAGAGTACACTAAATTACTGACCTCACAGTTGCCTTAGCTCCCTGTAGACTTCCTGCTTGCCGTATGTGTAACGCCCCCCTTCCTCCTGAATCTGGTCACACACAAAGTGTGAACAGATTTCTGATGATCTGTGTGCAGCCGACACTGTCCGGGTAGCAACGCTATCTGAAACCCGGGCACATGACTCAAAATTAAACCTGGACTTTGCGGGTGAAACCCGGATGGGTGGCAACCCTATTATAAAGTGGAAAAAAAGGTTTTTATTGAAATCAAGTATCACAAAACACCAAATGCCACGGATACCAGACAGCCAAGGCTGCCCCCCCACACTGCCTGCCTGACTGTTTTGCCATGCTGTGCCAGGTCGCAAGAGTTGAACCCCTACCACCTCAACCCTCCTGTTCCTCAGCAGATTTGGGCTACGGAGAGAAACCGTGATCTCCCAGACCTTTTGTTTCATTTATCTGGTGATGAGTACTTTGTCAGAGAAGAGCTGGTCTCTGATCATAGAAACCTTCCTGGGCTGGCCAGGCTCCTGGAATGCCCGGTCATTACCAGAGGGGAGCTCCTTTGGGAACAATCCTACCCCCATAACTCCAACTGACTGTCTCTCCAGTCCCCAGTAACTAATAACACAGCTTTTTGGCCTGTGGCATCTGGGGACTGAGAGCTTTAAAATGACACCCTGGAAGGGCCGCCGCTCCACTGGGATCATCAACGAAAACACCACCCCTGGGTACTGGGATTATGTGGGACTGTGGCTGCTATGGAGGTGCCAGCCTGTCTGGAGGAGCGGGAATGGCAGGAAAATTGTGGTATTGTCGAGTGTCTTATCAACATGAGCTTTGTGTATAAAAGGAGTGTGTTTTCCAAAAAAATCAGTTCTTGTTCCACCTGAATGTTAATGTATGTCTAGTTATTTGGGTGGGCTCCTTCTAAATTACTTCTCTGCTACATAGTGGCCAATTCTCTGGCAGAGCTACCTAGTCAGGGTAGCTGGAATCTGTCACAGGGTGGGACCCTGAATACTGGTGCTGTCGGGCATCAGGGGTGGCTACAGGCTGTGGTCACTTGCCAGATACATAGCTACAGTCGGCAGGGAGGAATCAGGACCTGTTAGGCGGAGTTACCCAGCAGGGGTAGTCATGGGGTATCCGTCACACCAAATATTTACATACAAATAAACTTTATATACACAGTGTACAAACCTTTTTACAATTATCCTAAAGAGGACAAACTCTCTAAATAGAAGCATCAAAAAGAATGATATTGTAAATAATACTTTCTAATTCCCAGTTATAAAAGCCCCAGATTGGAAGTGCTCTCCTGCTGTCCTTTGTGCTCTATATATGTGCACCTCAGTTTCTCTCATATAAATGTGATAGAATCCAAACACCACACAGGAATATACAAATCTGTCCTCATACTGACCAGTTTACACAACCATTCAGCACCAAAGCACCCCCAGTGTTAGGAGTTGTACGTTTGTTTTACATAGGGGAGAAAATAATTACATTTGCAGAATAAAGGAGTCTTTATATGAATAGAGTGTTAGACAATTATATAAACAAGAACATCAGTCTCAAATGATTGACATCTGGGAGATATATTTAATGTGCACATCATGTGGATAAACCTTTTCTTATAGCAATAGATGCTTAGCATTGCACAGGTTATATACCGGAGGAATTACTGAGGGGAAACTGATTTTATTTAATGAGACACAATATCAGTAACCGGTACATACGTGATCATAATCAGTTTAATTTAAATGGATACTATAACCTACATGTATACTGGGTATGTAATATGTGTGTCATGTGATCATAATCAGTTTAATTTAAATGTCTACTATAACGTACATGTATACTGGGTATGTAATATGTGTGTCATGTGATCATAATCAGTTTAATTTAAATGGCTACTATAACCTACATGTATACTGGGTATGTAATATGTGTGTCATGTGATCATAATCAGTTTAATTTAAATGGCTACTATAACCTACATGTATACTGGGTATGTAATATGTGTGTCATGTGATCATAATCAGTTTAATTTAAATGACTACTATAACCTACATGTATACTGGGTATGTAATATGTGTGTCATGTGATCATAATCAGTTTAATTTAAATGGCTACTATAACCTACATGTATACTGGGTATGTAATATGTGTGTCATGTGATCATAATCAGTTTAATTTAAATGACTACTATAACCTACATGTATACTGGGTATGTAATATGTATGTCATGTTCTGTAACTTGATATTATGTCTGTTAGATGTTTTCATGTTAGTTAGAAGCCACAAGAACTGATAATAGCACATACTGTATAAATAAAGGGAACATTATATGTCTGATAAATCCCTTTGTATCAAGAGCACAAGTGTTAGGTATATTTATACCATTGTGTGCATATATCATGTAATGCTGCTTTTTACTATATAATGAGATACAATGTTTTTTCATGCAAATAAAAAGTGATTGTAATCCAGACCAGTGTTTTATGTTTTTTGTATAATTAACACACAATATCACAGAAGAATTAGGAAAACATAACCAAAGACAGAAGCCAAAGTTAAATGCTGATAATTTAGATAGAGCAGGAATTTTACCCAACTTTCCAATTTACTTCTGTTATCTAATTTGCTTTGTTCTTTTGGTATCTTTTGTTATAGAGTACACCTAGGAGGCTGATATTATATGAGCTTAGGGGTGTGCACGTGTATTTAGCACTCTGTGCAGCAGTGTTTGTTACTATGTATAACAGCTATAAATGTTGTTGCAAACTCTGCTGTCTGAAGATACGTGCATGCTCCTGAGTTCACCTAGGATTACTCTTTAACAAAGGATACTAAGAGAACTAAGCACAAATGATAATATAAGTAAATTGGAAAGTTTATTGAAATGTCATGTTCTATCCAATCCATTTAAGTTTAATTTTGACTTTACTGTCCCTTTAACAGCACATAAAACAATATCAAATTAACCCCCGACCTACACCAACCCAGATTAATAATCACCAGCAAGACTTTATATTTATACAAAAACAAAAGAAAGAGAGTAAGGATAAGTGATCCTTACATAAAGATAGGAAATTCAGCATTCTCCACACATATAAATCCTAAAAATATATTAATATATAAAAAAAAAGGATCTTCAAAATTTATTCCAAATGCTAGTGTAGAGCTTGGTGGAGACAGAGAACAAAACTTGAAAAAACCAGCATGCATTTAAAGCACCAACATTTTGAGGCGGGGCTTAGCCGGTCAGGAAGATGGCTGCATGATCTAATAGCTCCCAAGCCCTAGCAACCCAAACCCAACTAAATTAACAGGCATCAACACTTTTAAACCCCCCTCTCAGCAGCACTTATCACTCTGCACCTCACAGACATCGGCTGAGGGAGGAAACAAAAAAAAAAAAAGGAAGCAAAGACAAGAGCAGCGGAGAGAAGTGTGAACAGAGGCACCGGACATAAAGTACAGGCAATTGCACAAATAGAGCACCGGTTTGGGTGTATAGTAGCAGCAAAGTAAAGACCCACACCTTAAGGCACCGTGTAGAACCAGAGGAGAAGCGGTAGACAGCGGAGACTGAAGCTAAAAAGCGGAACCGCAACACCACGTGACCACGCGACAGTAGAGGAGGCTCATAATATCGGAGAGGAGTGAGAGGTAAGGTCGCACAAGCGGCAGCTCCAAAAAGCAAAAGAGACATAAATACACAGTAAGTGTGCCACATAACACACCACACTGGAGATCTTTGAGCACAGATAGGAGTATTATAGACCGAGCTCCATAAGTTAATCAAGTAGTAAAGAGCTGTACCGCATATAACACACAGGGGGAAACAACACTTTGTAGGGGTGGAAATAGATAAAAAGACATACGAGGGAAAATATCCTGGACTCTGGTGTATAATAAAGGGACACCTCTGAAAAGTTAACAAGGAAGAGAAATCCAATTTACAAGTTGGGTTGGCCAGATTATTTTTCCACTACCCTGAAATTCCACATATACATTAAAGCAACTGCACAAGCAGGGGTCACACACATTTAAAAACTAGACATGTGCCATTAGTTTCGGATCAATTCAGCAAATTCGGAGATTCGGATGGATTTGAATTTCCGAATTAAAATACTGCAGAATTTACCGAATAAATCCGAATTAGTTCGGAAAACGAAAAAATTCGAAAAAATCTGAATCGAACCGAACCGAAACTAATTTTCGATCATGCACATATCTATTAAAAACAAGCTGTTCTGGCCCAATAAATTTACAATTCTTTCAGTTATATTCAGTGAGCTTCAACATCTGTTTCCACTGCATAAGTAAAATGCCAGGACGAAAGCCCAATAAACCAGATAACACGCCGAGGTCCAGAATGTTACAACATTATTTGAAACCTATTGATCCCATATTAGACCCCACGCCAGTAGCCACCAACACAGACAATCCACAAGAAGACTTGGTGGAAAGCACCCCTATGATACATGACAACGCTGGTCTTACAAAAGAGGACCTTTTACCACTCTGTACTAAGAATGATCTTAAAGAAATAGTAACAGAAGTTAAAAACTGGTATGGAGATTTGAAGAGAGATTTATCAAGAGTAACCCAGAGGGTTACAAACTTGGAAGAATGCCATAATACCATGGATGCAGATATTCAACACATGTCACGTTTGGCATATGATCAGGAAGAGACCATACACCACCTACTAGAAAAAGTTGAAGATCTGGATAATAGAGGAAGGAGAAACAACTTGAGGATAAGGGGCATCCCAGAAACAGTCGAGCAAGTGGCATTAGAGGGGTGTCTGCAAGATCTATTCAGAACAGTTAAAGGAGATAACTGTGCACCAGATTTGGTGTTCGAAAGAGCACACAGAGCACTACGTGCGAAACCACCACCCAAAGCAACACCGAGAGACGTAATAATCAAATTGCTTCACTTCAAGGATAAAGAAGAAATAATGCGGCAAACAAGAATAAAACAAAATATTACACACGCGGGAAACCGCATCCAAATTTTCCAGGATCTCAGCCCGACCACCCTTCAGAAGAGGAGAGAACTCAACTACATCACAAATGCTTTAAGAGAACAAAATATTGTATACAGATGGGGCTTCCCAGTCAGCATTATCGCCACCAGAGACACAACCGTGATTCTTAAAAGCAAAGAAGATCTTCCACATTTTTGTGAGGCCTTGAAGCTCAACCTACAACAACTGGAAAATTCGAAGTACGCTGAAACAAGATTATCACCACGTGAGAACAGCTCCCGCTCATCCTTAAAGAAGATACCATCCACTCTAGAGAAAGCCCCTCAGTCCGAAATAACAGCAGACGCAGATACCGAATCTGCTACATGATCTTGGGGTTAACAGTTGAGAGATAATGGCAGTGAATGCTCTGAATCTGGACAGATGACACAAGGTTGTATGCTAATAATGTTTAACTTTTTATTTCTTATGTACAGGTTGGGTTTGGGGGCAGGGATACTGCCTCAACTGTTTTGAATTGTATTGAGTTATATTGTTTTGTATTGCACTGTATTGTGACACAGGTTAGTATCTGTGTTAGATAATATAAGTTATTGCATTTAATTGAAAAACAAAAAAGATATATTTGTAAGGAATACTCATTCTTTATTTTTCAGTTAAAAGAGGCACAGAGCATAGGCACATACACCAGTACCAGTTTTATACAGAAACTCGGGGGAGCACTTCATGCCCTAAGGCACCACTTTACAAACTACACGCTACTCTCTACCTGGTTAGTATAGAATCTGAGACCTAACGCATAGACTGTCTGACACCATCAAGAGCCATCTATATTTGAGAAATAGCATCTGTTGACACAGTGTAGTATAGCACATCTAGAGACCCAGAGACAAATAAAATTATTAACTATTAATGCAAAAGGACTAAACAGCCCAGAGAAGCGTTCCATAGCCTTCAATCAGATGCATAAGGAACTTGAGGATATATTGTACATACAAGAAACACATTTTAAAAAGGGAAAAGAACCTAAGTTTATCAATAACAGGTCCAAAACAGCATTTCTGGCCTCAGGCCCTACACAAAAGGGGAGGAGTAGGTATATTTATGAGAAACCATATCCACTTTTGCCCATCGCATGTTATTAAAGACCCTAATGGCGCTTACTTAATAGTGATAGGATCACTTTTTAACACACAAGTCACACTAGTAAATGTCTATCTACCGAATGAAGGGCAACACATGCTATTCAAACAGGTCACCCAACTCGAAGGGTATTATTTTACTTGGGGGAGATTTTAACATTCCATTGGAGCTGATAAAGGATACCTCTTTAGGTAAAACCAGCACATCTCACAAGGTGATAAAGGGCATACACACTCAAATGCAACAACTTAGATTGCATGATGTTTTGAGGGCAATACATCTGCACTAAAGGGATTACACATTTTATTCACACCCGCATCATATATACAACAGAATCGATTACATACTCACAGACCAGGTAGGGTTAACACTGATAGAAGACTCTACAATATTGCCGACTACATGGTCAGATCACGCCCCAGTAAAATGCACAATTAGGTGGCCAAGTACTCCGGTAAAAGCATTTATATGGAGATTGGATGAACACATGCTAAACAATCACCTAATTCGGACAGAACTTGACTCTGTTATAGGCCATTACTTTCGGGAAAACTCTAGTGAAGATATTGCCACTTCTGTACTGTGGGAGGCACATAAATGCTTACTGAGGGGAGAGTTTATAAGACACAAAGCCAGGGAAAATAAAACAATAGGCAATTTGTGAACTCAATAACCTCCCAAATTAGATATTGGGAAACAGAACTCAAAAAACAACCTAACTCCACTGATATATTACATAACCTAACCAAAAATAAAACAGAACTTAACAATTACCTTATAAAGGAATACCAGAGGAAAGCAAATATGTTACAGCAATGATACTTTGATGTTAATGACAAAACTGGCTCATCTTTAGTGAAAGCTCTTAAAAGAAAGCAGCTAGATGCCCATGTATATAACATGATAGATTTGACAGGCCAAACACAAAAGGACAGTATACAAATCGCTGATATTTTCAAACAGTATTATGGGAAGCTATACAATATTCAGACGAAAAATAAACAAGAAGACATAGACAGTTTTCTAGCTGGCATACAGCTTAATGAACTAAATAGTGAATATTCTGAAACCTTAGATTTGCCAATAACACCTGAAGAAATAAAAATAGCCATCAAAAACATGCCAAACGGCAAAAGCCCGGGACCAGATGGTCTAAGTATAAAATCCTATAAAACATTCACACATCATTTACTGGCTCCCCTGACCACATTATTTAACTCTCTACTCAAGGAAGGGGGCTTTACAGACAACATGCTAGAAGCCCATATTACGGTTCTTCCCAAACCAGGGAAAACAACGGACAGACCAGAAAATTATAGACCCATCTCACTAAATTCAGACATAAAAATATTTGCCAAAATTCTTGCCACTAGAATAAACACTTATCTCCCTGGATTGGTGCATCCAGACCAGGTGCGATTTGTGCCCGGTCGTGAGGCACACAACAATACACTTAGGACATTCCAACTAACCTCATACGCACAATTAAACAAATTACAAATGGCCCTTATATCTACAGATGCGGAAAAGGCATTGGCAATTCCTAAAATCAGTCCTTCACAAAATGAAATTTAGTAGTAGGTTTATACAACTAATTCTTAACCTATACAGAAACCCCACCGCAAAAGCAAAACTGAATGGACTACTTTTGGAAAAGTTTCTGATTCAGAACAGCACAAGACAAGGATGCCCGCTTTCCCTTATACTCTTTGCACTCACAATAGAAGCATTGGCCCAGAGAATCAGGGATGATGGACTAGTAACTGGTCTCAGCATCGCAAACAGACACCATAAATTGGCACTCTATGCAGACGACATTTTGCTCACTCTGACAAATATAGACACCTCATTGCCTAGGGTACTAGAGATTTTCAAAGAATACGGTATCAAACTTCCAGCTAAATCTCTCAAAATCTGAATTATTAAATATAACATGCAACACAACAACACTTAATGACACCCTACAAAAATGCCCACTCAGAGGACAAGATATCAAAAAATGAAATACTTAGGCATTTATATATCCCCAAACTAACAAGAGATTTTTCAGTCAAATTATAAACAGCTGGAAAATTTTTTGGTAATTGATCTGTCTAATTGGAAAAATAAAACAATATCATGGTTGGGCAGGATTAACGTCATTAAGATGAATGTTTTACTAAGACTCCTATACCTCTTACAAACGACGCCCATACCCTTGCCACCTAGATATTTAAAGAGAATTCAAAACATAATAGAACAGTATATCTGGGGGGGGTATTAGACCAAGAATTCCCAAAAAAACACTTTAATTGCCAAGAGACAGAGGAGGGTTGGGACTACCAAACATAGAGGTATACAAACAAGCGATTGCGCTACGCACTTTGCTTGATTGGTGCTATGATGACCATAACAAAATCTGGGTACAATTGGATCGCACCATTTTAGGCACAGGGAACGTAGGAGGCATAGCATGGCTAGCTAAAAAGGACAGACCACAGACGGCAGAAAACTACCCATTGTACGTAGATCTTTTCACTATATGGGACAAACTTATGAACACTTCAGAGAAGATATCACACTTCTCACCCATGACCCCAATATGTCAGAATCCTGCATTACCTTGGAATTACAGGGAACCAGATTTGAGTCAAAACCCTCCCATTAAAAGATGGGTATTCAGGGCCTTGACTGACGATGGTAAACTGAAACCCCTCGAGAACATTAAAGAGACTGAGATAGGTGACAATATGAATTGGCTGATGTATTCACAGGTGAGCCACTATTTGGCGACACACAGACATAAACATAATCTACTCAGGCAGGCGCATTTGAAACTCTCTGCTTACGTGAAACACCTACAGACCATGCAACATCCATTTTATATAAATTACTGATATTGGAAGATGCACAATTCTTGCCCACGTTCACCAAAGCATGGGAGAAGCAACTACATACAGACATTGAGCTGCAGGAATGGCTAACAGCATTTCAGACCACAAAACAATCCTCAATCTCAACCATAGTACAATAATAAAGTTATAAATTTTTATCGAGATGGTACCTTACCCCTGTCAGACTAAAGCAAATATAAAAAATGACTTCAGGGAAGTACTGGAGGGAGTGTAGGAGTGACAGCACACTGACTCACATATGGTGGGACTGCCCAGGCTTAGATCGGTTCTGGACAGAGATTCTTAAGTATGTTAGAGTAGCAACAGGGAAATCTTTGCAGAATAACCCCAAGACCTTACTATTTCTTTTACTACCCAGCCTCGAAAGTAAGGCTGCGAATGCCCTTAGACTAGTCATGTTAAATGGGGCAAAGATGCTGATCCCCAAACACTGGAAAAACAAAGCCGCGCCATCAGTTGAGGAATGGAAAAGGCAGGTAGTCACCTTACTACATCTGGAAAGGTACCACCACATGCAGAATAACACATTAGACACTCACGAGATAATGCTGATGCAGTGGAAGGAATGTCAAAGATCTGATAGACCAAGAGATTAATAACATCAAACCATAACATCATAGAGGCTAGAAAACAAGATATATTGGCGAGAAATGGTAACAAAGGGAAGGACATAATAGACACACTCGGGCAAGGTTGAAGCTTATTAATAGAAAATAGCTATACTGACTGTACATAGACATGCACTTGGTATTGTAATTTGCCTATTGTTAATAATGTTGAATATTAAGATGTTTGATATGATATCACCTAGTTGAGCGTGGATAGCTCTGAATTGCTTAATGGACACTGAAGGAAACAGATAATATGGATGGACATTCGTTAATAATGTTATATTGAATAGTTGGATATAAGGTTAAAATCAGTACTGCAGATATGAAAAGCAAATGTTGACGATAACTTGAAAGATTTATTTCAAAGGAAGGGAGGAGAGGGATTGTCTCCCTCCTGACCTGAAAAGCATGCTGTATATTTGACTAACTTTTAAATAAAGTTTATTTGAAACTTTAAAAAAAAAAAAGCACCAACATTTTATTGCAAAATCACCCAACAAAATGTATTCTTTTAATATATACATGATATCTATGAGAGACGTCTCTAGGGATAGAATATAAGTGTAAAAATAAACAATCATACAAAGGAAGTGAGAAGCACATGAGCAGCAGCAGTTGAATGTGTTTTTATTGTAAATCCAAAAGCGGACAATCACAAAATCACCAAAGTGAAGGGTACACATTACCCGGGTAAAAAGCAGAGAGAAAATAAAGATTGGTGTTGGAGCTTGTAGCACACGGCTTACGCGTTTCGGCCTAAGCCTTACTCATAGCCATATAAAATTAGCACGAGATCTACGTGCTTTAAAACCTAGCTCCAGCATTGATTGGCCGCCAGGGTCCCTGCCTGTGGATTGCTGGCCAATCACATAAATGCAAACGATCACACCCCCTTCCACCTGAATGATGCACATTAACAATATGCCCGCCCGTCGAAACGCGTAAACCGTGTGCTACAAGCTCCAACACCAATCTTTATTTTCTCTCTGCTTTTTACCCGGGTAATGTGTACCCTTCACTTTGGTGATTTTGTGATTGTCCACTTTTGGATTTACAATAAAAACACATTCAACTGCTGCTGCTCGTGTGCTTCTCACTTCCTTTGTATGATTGCTTTCTATTTGGCCAGAGTGAGCACGGAGCAGGCGGCATAGGGCTGCAGGGGTGTTTCTTCACATCGGAGCGCTGTGTTGGAGGTGGGACCGGAGCTTGCCCAGACGGACAGACGGCCGTTGGGTGTGAAAGTACATACAAATCTGCCAATACTGACGGTTACCCAAGGTATGTTTTCTGCTGTTGCTGGGAAGCTGTGTTATGATTTTCATCACTCTGATATTGACTTGTTTGATCTGTTTTAAAATAACCAGAAGGTTCGTTATCCACACATTCATTCACCAGGGGGACGGAGGAAAACCTCCCTGCTGATAGAGCGCCCGCTTTCCAGGGGGACTGTTATTTGGATTTAGTTAGGTACACCAGATGGTGTTCATTACAGTGTCATTTGATTAGTGATTACCCACATTGAATACTTTCCATCTGTAACTTTAAGAAGTTTACCTTATCCACTACTTTTCCGCTCTGGACTGTTTTGACACCTGTTTCTACTTTTTCCTCGTGAATTTGCATCTTTTGGGCATCTTGCCAGAACCTGGCCAGGTTCTTGGTGTCTTACCAGCAGTTCACCCCTGCAGCCAATATGGACAATGGGGGTATAGCAGAGACCACCCCTACCCTTTTTGCACTTAGATCGGAAAAGGAAAGAGACATCAATACCAAAGATTATAGTAAAATCTTCTCTACTAATAAAGCGCATTACAATTTGATAACCTTATTTGAGGAATTGGAGTTCCTCCTCCTGAAGGAAGACAAGTTGATTTGGGATGTCAACACCCTAAATAAGTATCTGGAGCTCGGCATCATTCCTAGGGGTTTAAGATTGAACAAATACCCCACATTCCTCACGGATGATAAGATCTTCATGGAATTATGGAACAACAATCTTTCTGACTGTTCGTTCAAGCTAATGAGGTTGATCTGTGAATATAAACAGAAGGAGTTGGAGGAAATTGCCGGAAAAATCAAGGAGATACAGAAGGAGTTGAGCACCAGGAGTGGGGACTCTAACTTTCTAAAGTTCAATAATACTCTACAGCAGATAGTTGCAGATGCCAAAACCTTACTCCTCCAGGTTAAACATAATAAATACCTGAGGGACCAACAGGATTATGACCTGAATAGGGTCTATATTTGGAATCGAAGGGAACGAACCCTCTTCAGGAGGGAGCAAAGTAAGAACTCGTTCCATCCTAACCAACGCCGAGGGTCGAACAGACATCGACGTAATAGGGTCCATAGAGTGAATTTCTACGAGAGTGAAGGGGAGTCCTGGGATGACGGATCGGGCTCAGGATCAGGAGGTGAAGAGTTTTCACAAGAACGAGTTACAAAACCAAAGATAACCGCGCCTATACTCAAAACCCTGACTCCACACTTTCACTCACAGTCCAACTACAGAGATGATGCCATACCTGTAGCAGGTGCACGGAGTGACGCAGGAGAACATGAACGGGATCAACTAGAGCAGGTTTTTTCCATCCCCCAAAGAACACCAGAAGGGGGGGGAGGAGGAAGACAAAACCAGGATCCTGGCCTTCAACAACAGGAACATCGAAGATATCCTCAGAGGAGAGGAAGGAGAAGAGGGAATTACAGCTACGGAATATAATTAATCTTTCTGATTACTTGCCAAACCGCAATGAGATGCAGGTCCTTAGTCTAGGACTAACTTTTGTTCCCACAGCAGACTTTAATCTTTTCAGGACTACTCAACTACTCAATGTTAATAAACTAATAAGAGATTTGACCTTAAAGAAATTTTTCAATATGCACCCCATTGGGGACATTGAGAGTCATGATCACATTCCGAATAGATTGGGTTTGAGATCCTTGCCCCCTAGAGATGGCACCCTGGATTTCCAGGAAATATGTGATGTAGGTACACTGGAATCTTTGGGTGAAGAAATGGGTGTGACTAGACAGGTTGATGTGGAACTCCCGTCTTTTCGGGAGAAATCAAACTTCTACCCCATCCAATGTAGGGGGAACCTTCTCGAAAAGTTCCAGAAAAGGGTGGAGGAGGATCTTTGTAACTTACATTATAAATCAGACAGAGGAAAAAGCAATTTGTCACATTGTCAGAAAAAAGCAATTGAGAGTTTGAGTAAAAACAAAAACATCGTAGTCAGGGCCGCAGACAAAGGTGGGATGGTGGTCATCATGAATAGGGGGGATTTTGTGGCAGAAGCGGTTAGACAGCTACACAATCAGGATGACTACACCAAGTTAACTAGTGACCCCACCAGGACTTTCCGCTCACAGTTGGCCTCCCTTGTTGATGATGGGGTTGAATTTGGGTATATTAATCCCGATACCAGGAATTATTTACTGGTATCTAACCCCTCGGTAGCGACCTTTAATCATCTACCAAAGGTGCACAAGACACTAACTAATGTCCAGGGGAGGCCAATTGTGAGTGGTATAGGTTCCCTTTTGGAACATATGTCTGAATGGCTGGACGAGATTTTGCAGCCCATGGTGAGCACTTTGTGGAGCCATCTGGCACATACTAGACATGTTATCAATCTGCTCAAGGATATGGTGTGGCAAGAAAACTACAGATGGCTCACTGTGGATGTAAAGTCTCTTTACACCTCAATTCCTCACAACAAGGGTCTGGAAGCAATTCGTTTTTTCATGAGTAAATTTTTCAAGGACTCCGATTTTTCAGATTATGTGGTGGAGGTCACCAGGTTCCTCCTAACCCATAATTATTTCGAATTCGGTGGGGAGTACTATCTCCAGAGACGTGGGACAGCGATGGGGGCCAAATTTGCCCCCTCTTATGCCAACCTATTTATGGGTTGGTGGGAGCTGTCCTACGTCTTTGGGGATGGGAACCCCTTCCGAGGTGAGATCATCTGGTTCGGACGTTACATTGATGACCTCCTCTTCATTTGGGGGGGGGGGGTCAGAGCATCTCTTGATGGAGTTTACAGAGTATCTCAACAAAAATGATGTAGGCATTGAGTTAACCTCGGAGACTCAAGTCTCTAAGGTCAATTTCTTGGATATCATCTTGTTTGGTATTCAAGGTCAGAAGATAAGGACTGACGTGTATTACAAACCTATTGCAGGTAACTCCTTCCTCCATGCCTCAAGTTGTCACCCATGTAGGGTTTTTGGAGGTGTGGCTAAAAGTCAATTTATCCGCCTGAAGAGGAATTGCTCTGAACCCCAACAATATGAGACACGGGCGGATGAGTTATCCATCAGGTTGAGTGAGAGGGTTATGACATACGTACCATCAGACAGGCAAGGAAATCGGTGGATAGAATACCAAGAGCAAACCTTCTGAACCAAATGAATACTGAAAGTAAGAAATCTGGTCCTGTACTCAGCTCTGACTCCAAGGTTATCTTCATCACCGAGTATTCTAGACAGTACAATGAAATCTGTCAAATTGTAGGTAAACATCTCAAGCTCTTGACAGCGGATGATGGCCTAGCCAGGGTGATTGACCAAGGAGTCAGATTTGCGTACAGAAAAAACAGAAGTATAGGAAACATGGTGGCACCCACCAGGATTGGGGTGATTGGTGATACCACCCCTTCATCCTGGCTCACTTGTATGGGGATGTTCAAATGTCATCACCATATGTGTGTTGCCTGTGAGAAGGTAACGGTTGGAGACTCATTTATCTCCACCATGATGGGAGAATCCTTCAGAATTAAATTTTGTCTTAATTGTAGACAAACATTCATTGTTTACCTCATCACATGCAACAGCTGTTCCCTACAATATGTAGGTTTAACAACTAGGGAGGCTAGGACACGAATTAAGGAACGCCATTCAGACATCAGGATTGGCACTATGACGACCCCTCTAGTGAGACACTTCGTGGAGGTACATAACAAATCCTCCAGGTCCCTCACTTGGACTATCATTGATAGGGTCCCATTTAAGAAAGGCTTGGTTGATCGGGTTGGTAAATTGGGGGAGAGGGAGGCCTTCTGGATTTTTAAGTTAAAAACGAGAACTCCAGGAGGCCTCAACTCTGAGTTTGACTTGATCAACTTTTGGGCAAGATAGTGTCTTTGGAACATGATTTATTTTCCCAATTTGCTGGTATTCTGTGAGTATCTGCCAGTTTATTGAGGTCATTAATTCACTTTATTTCATTTTATTTCATTTTGTTTTCATTTTCATTTAGTTTTATGTTTATTTCACTTTGTTCACTTTCATCATTACATTTTAATCGTCAGCTTTATATTGTGGTATTTGATTATTTGGTTCTCTTTCTTTAATATTGTTCTACTCAGCCCCATTTAATTACTTTTCATTGGGACCCAGTTCTTCATGACAATCCATTGATATGATTTAACAGTACTAGCGGCAAAAATTATCCAGTCATGTATAACTGCGTTTCACCAGGGATGTGTACCTTTCTGTGTATATAGATTTATTTCTATCTATCATCATCATTATTTTGTTTGCGGGCTGTTCATATTTGCTTAGCCCTGTGCTCTGGGGTGATGGGATTTCCTCCCCATTATTTACCACATTTAGGTTGCCGGGCAACAAGCCCAGCTGTCATTGTATATGACGGCCGACGCACGGGACGTAGCAAAGTGATGGTCGGCTTTGGGGTTCCCCGCCTCCTGGGGGTTTGGACCGCCTGCCGATTTCAGCTAACACCCCCCGACGGGCGGGCATATTGTTAATGTGCATCATTCAGGTGGAAGGGGGTATGATCGTTTGCATTTATGTGATTGGCCAGCAATACGCAGGCAGGGACCCTGGCGGCCAATCAATGCTGGAGCTAGGTTTTAAAGCACGTAGATCTTGTGCTAATTTTATATGGCTATGAGTAAGGCTTAGGCCGAAACGCGTAAGCCGTGTGCTACAAGCTCCAACACCAATCTTTTTTTTCTCTCTGCTTTTTACCCGGGTAATGTGTACCCTTCACTTTGGTGATTTTGTGATTGTCCGCTTTTGGATTTACAATAAAAACACATTCAACTGCTGCTGCTCATGTGCTTCTCACTTCCTTTGTATGATTGCTTTCTATTTGGCCAGAGTGAGCACGGAGCAGGCGGCATAGGGCTGCAGGGGTGTTTCTTCACATCGGAGCGCTGTGTTGGAGGTGGGACCAGAGCTTGCCCAGACGGACAGACGGCCGTTGGGTTTGAAAGTACATACAAATCTGCCAATACTGACAGTTACCCAAGGTATGTTTTCTGCTGTTGCTGGGAAGCTGTGTTATGATTTTCATCACTCTGATATTGACTTGTTTGATCTGTTTTAAAATAACCAGAAGGTCCGTTATCCACACATTCATTCACCAGGGGGACGGAGGAAAACCTCCCTGCTGATAGAGCGCCCGCTTTCCAGGGGGACTGTTATTTGGATTTAGTTAGGTACACCAGATGGTGTTCATTACAGTGTTATTTGATTAGTGATTACCCACATTGAATACTTTCCATCTGTAACTTTAAGAAGTTTACCTTATCCACTACTTTTCCGCTCTGAACTGTTTTGACACCTGTTTCTACTTTTTCCTCGTGAATTTGTAAAAATAAACAGGCTTTAGAAGAGAGCTTCAAAAAGGAGAAAATCTACAATTCCTCTATCAGAGGACAGCCCCAAAACACACATAAGGGATATGCTGTCATGATAACAATATGAGGATCTATGTAGTAGACTCCCAAATAAAGCCAATAAGATACATATAAAGCCAATAATACACAAATATGCATAAGTGAACAAACTTAGGAAGTTTGCAATTATAGATTGTGATCACAGAAGCAGCAAAACACTGGAAACTTATACCAACAACTAAACACAACACCACAATCAGAGGGCAGTCCCAATATAAAGGGTTAATACTGTCATGATATGTATAGAGGATCTATGTGTTTAGAAAAAGGTATGGTATAGATGCAGAGACCGTAAACTGTACAATAGATATAACCCAATTTATAGGTACCAAAGAAAGCTTTTAGAACAAAATAACACAATAAATGTGAAAGTTCATGTAGGTGGTCAATCTTTCTTTGTGGCTGTGATATAGTAAAGTAAATGTCCAGGCATCAAGTTATTGTGCGGTAGGAAAAGAAGGAATTTCCACTGCCTGATAAAAGCAGCGATCTGAACACTCACAGTCTCAGATGTAACAAAGTCACGACTCCGTAATCCACAGCTGCATCAAGGCGTGCACATAAGCAGTGAGGTGCACTCAAACAGCCGATTGCTCCAAGCAAACAAGTTCCATAAAGTTTGAAACGGAAAGTAACGAATCCCACAGGTAGGCGTCTCATCAGAGAAATCAGCTGCTGCCTACGTGCGTTTCATCCCCTTGACTGACAGGGACTTCCTCCGCCCTTGCTGCTTCTGTGATCACAATCTATAATTGCAAACTTCCTATGTTTGTTCACTTATGCATATTTGTGTATTATTGGCTTTATATGTATCTTATTGGCTTTATTTGGGAGTCTACTACATAGATCCTCATATTGTTATCATGACAGCATATCCCTTATGTGTGTTTTGGGGCTGTCCTCTTATAGAGGAGTTGTAGATTTTCTCCTTTCCGGGGCGCAATCCGATATACGGCGTAGGTTTCGGCGCAAGCGAGGGAACCCGCGCCGCCCGTAATTTCAGCTCGCACATCGGGGTATTACATATACCCCACCGGCAGTTCCTAAAGTGCCGTAAGTCGGATAAACTAGCGATGTCCAGAAATAAGCGTAACTACAAATTTCTGGAGTCGCTAGTGACTTACGGCATTTTAGAAACTGCCAGCGCCTAAGAAAACTAAAATTTAAAATCTCATGTAACTGTCTAACACGCCTCCCAAAAATAAGCCCGACACGTATACCCCTATATCCGCAATCCCCCTCTCACTCCTAATAATAAATGTATTAACCCCTAAACCGCCATAGCCCACACCGCAAGTAATAAGTAAATTATTAACCCCTAAACCGCCATAGCCCACACCGCAATAAACCTATTCTATTATTAACCCCTAAACCGCCATAGCCCACATAGCCTATTAAATCTATTAACGCCTAATCTGCCGCCGCCACTATAATAAAGTTATTACCCCTAAACCTAAGTCTAACCCTAACACCCCCCTAACTTAATTATTATTTAAATAAATCTAAATAATATTACTATTATTAACTAAAGTATTCCTATTTAAAACTAAATACTTACCTATAAAATAAACCCTAAGATAGCTACAATATAATTAATAATTACATTGTAGCTATTTTAGGATTTATTTTTATTTTACAGGCAACTTTGTATCTATTTTAACTAGGTACAATTGCTATTAAATAGTTAATAACTATTTAATAGCTACCTAGTTAAAATAAGTACAAAATTACCTGTAAAATAAATCATAACCTAAGTTACAAATACACCCAACACTACACTATCATTAAATAAATTAAATTAATTAACTACAATTAGCTAACATTAAATACAATTAACTAAAATAAACTAAAGTACAAAAAAAACCCCACTAATTACATCTAATCTAAGCCCCCTAATAAAATAAAAAAGCCTCCCAAAATAATAAAATTGCCCCAAAGTAATCAGCTCTTTTACCTGTAAAAAAATAATTACAATACCCCCCCAACATTACAACCCACCACCCACACACCCCTACTCTAAAACCCACCCAATCCCCCCTTAAAAAACCTAACACTACCCCACTGAAGATCACCCTACCTTGAGCCGTCTTCACCCAGCCGGGCACAAGTAGTCATCCGATCCGGCCAGAAGTCTTCATCCGATGGGGCAGAAGAGGACATCCAGACTGGCAGAAGTCTTCATCCTATCGGGGCAGAAGAAGACATTAGGACCGGCAGAAGGCTTCATCCAAGCGGCATCTTCTATCTTCTTCCATCCGACAAGGAGCGGCTCCATCTTGAAGACATCCAGCGCGGAGCATCCTTCCAGCACGACGGACTAACGACGAATGACGGTTCCTTTAAATGACGTCATCCAAGATGGCGTCCCTCGAATTCCGATTGGCTGATAGTATTCTATCAGGCAATCGGAATTAAGGTAGAAAAATCTGAATGGTTGATTTAATCAGCAAATCGGATTGAAGTTCAATCCGATTGGCTGATTGGATCAGCCAATAGAATTGAACTTGCATTCTATTGTCTGATCCAATTAGCCAATCGGATTGAACTTCAATCCGTATGGCTGATTAAATCAGCCAATCAGATTTTTCCTACCTTTAGTCCGATTGGCTGATAGAATCCTATCAGCCAATCGGAATTCGAGGGACGCCATCTTGGATGACGTCATTTAAAGGAACCGTCATTCGTTGTTAGTCCGTCGTGCTGGAAGGATGCTCCGCACCGGATGTCTTCAAGATGGAACCGCTCCTCGTCGGATGGATGAAGATAGAAGATGCCGCTTGGATGAAGGCGTCTGCCGGTCCGGATGTCCTCTTCTGCGCGGATAGGATGAAGACTTCTGCCGGTCTGGATGTCCTCTTCTGCCCCATCGGATGAAGACTTCTGGCCGGATCGGATGACCACTTGTGCCCGGCTGGGTGAAGACGGCTCAAGATAGGGTGATCTTCAATGGGGTAGTGTTAGGGTTTTTTAAGGGGGGATTGGGTGGGTTTTAGAGTAGGGGTGTGTGGGTGGTGGGTTGTAATGTTGGGAGGGGGTATTGTAAAAAAAATTTCAGGTAAAAGAGCTGATTACTTTGGGGCAATGCCCCGCAAAAGGCCCTTTTAAGGGCTATTTGTAATTTAGTATAGGGTAGGGCATTTTATTATTTGGGGGCATTTTATTTTATTAGGGGGCTTAGATTAGGTGTAATTAGTTTAAACTTCTTGGAATTTTTTTTCTGTAATTTAGTGTTTATTTTTTTTTGGTACTTTAGTTTATTTTAGTTAATTGTATTTAATTTTAGCTAATTGTAGTTAATTAATTTAATTTATTAAATGATAGTGTAGTGTTAGGTGTATTTGTAACTTAGGTTAGGATTTATTTTACAGGTAATTTTGTAATTATTTTAACTAGGTAGCTATTAAATAGTTATTAACTATTTTATAGCTATTGTACCTAGTTAAAATAAATACAAAGTTGCCTGTAAAATAATAATAAATCCTAAAATAGCTACAATGTAATTATTAATTATATTGTAGCTATCTTACGGCTAGATTTAGAGTTTTGTCGGTAACGACCCGCGTATCTAACGCTGGCTTTTTTCTGGCCGCACCTTTACAATAACTCTGGTATTGAGAGTCCACAGAATGGCTGCGTTAGGCTCCAAAAAAGGAGCGTAGAGCATATTTAACGCAACTGCAACTCTCGATACCAGAGTTGCTTACGGACACGGCCACGTGCACGATTCCCCCATAGGAAACAATGGGGCTGTTTGAGCTGAAAAAAAACCTAACACCTGCAAAAAAGCCGCGTTCAGCTCCTAACGCAGCACCATTGTTTCCTATGGGGAAACACTTCCTACGTCTGCACCTAACACTCTAACATGAACCCCGAGTCTAAACACCCCTAACCTTACACTTATTAACCCCTATTCTGCCGCCCCCGCTATCGCTGACCCCTGCATATTATTATTAACCCCTAATCTGCCGCTCCGTAAACCGCCGCTACTTACATTATCCCTATGTACCCCTAATCTGCTGCCCTAACATCGCCGACCCCTATATTATATTTATTAACCCCTAATCTGCCCCCCACAACATCGCCTCCACCTGCCTACACTTATTAACCCCTAATCTGCCGAGCTATTATTATAAAGTTATTAACCCCTAATCCGCCTCACTAACCCTATAATAAATAGTATTAACCCCTAATATGCCCTCCCTAACATCGCCGACACCTAACTTCAAACATTAACCCCTAATCTGCCGACTGGAGCTCACCGCTATTCTAATAAATGTATTAACCCCTAAAGCTAAGTCTAACCCTAACACTAACACCCCCCTAACTTAAGTATAATTTTAATCTAACGAAATTAATTAACTCTTATTAAATAAATTATTCCTATTTAAAGCTAGACATAAAAGATAGAAACAAAAAAGTGCATCCGGATTCAAGTGAGTTTATTAACAATAGCGGATATGACACACAAACAGAATTGCACTTACAATGTTTATGATAAAACTTGCATTTGGTTTATAGAGATGTGCAAGGCAATGCTGACCGGACCAAAGACCACAAGCCCTCCAAGTGAAGTCTGGACCCCCTCAGTCGACCGCCAATGCAGGTACTCTCAAAAAATCACCAAACAGATTGCAATATTAACCTCAACGCGTTTCCCCCGTTTACGAACGGGCTTTCTCAAGAGGACAGGTAGTTGAAACCTGTGTTAGCACTTAATAAATAGTAATGATAGACCAATCAAAGTTAAGTTGAACAAAGTATAACACCCCTTCTAAGTGATGTCAAAACTTAACCCTTTCACATCTGTTATACATGTGGAATAGCATTCTTAGATAAATTACAGAGCTATATACACATAAAATAGATAAAAATAAATGACATAAAGTTCATACATGATCGCAATTGCATTGATATTTTTTTAAAAATTTTGATTTAAACAAATTTAAAAAGACTTAATAAGTGCCTTTTAAAATTGTATCTTAAAAATGGTCCCTATGTATAAAAACACTATAATAAACATTAAAATATAATATTTTCTATATTATTTTAAAATTATGTATAAAAAAGTGCATGATATTTCAATATGCTCCAGTGAATATATAAGTAAGTAGATCATATTTGGAGCACTGATTGATGAATTTACATATGTGCTGCCACATCAATATCAATGTTCATTCCCCTAGGTGTTAGACAGTTTATCTTGTATATCCAAAAGGTTTCTAATTTCCGCAATTTCAGCAGTCTATTTCTTTCTTTGGGAGACACCTAATCTATCACCTGTATGCGTAAACTACTAGGATCACAATTGTGTTCCTCCATAAAATGCCTCGGCACACTGTGTTTGGGATATTTTTCTTTAATATTATGGACATGTTCATATATTCTCCTTTTTATTTTTATTTTTGTGCGGCCTACATAATACAGGCCACACCCACACTCAAGAAGATAGACTACATATGTGGAATGACAGTTACTTCTAACTTTGATGTTAAACTATTTAAAGCTAAATACTTACCTGTAAAATAAATCCTAATATAGCTACAATATAAATTATATTTATATTATAGCTATTTTAGGATTAATATTTATTTTACAGGTAACTTTGTATTTATTTTAACCAGGTACAATAGCTATTAAATAGTTAAGAACTATTTAATAGCTAAAATAGTTAAAATTATTACAAATTTACCTGTAAAATAAATCCTAACCTAAGTTACAATTAAACCTAACACTACACTATCAATAAATTAATTAAATAAAATACCTATAATTATCTACAATTAAACCTAACACTACACTATCAATAAATAAATTAAATACAATTCCTACAAATAAATACAATGAAATAAACTAACTAAAGTACAAAAAATAAAAAAGAACTAAGTTACAAAAAATAAAAAAATATTTACAAACATTAGAAATATATTACAACAATTTTAAACTAATTACACCTACTCTAAGCCCCCTAATAAAATAACAAAGCCCCCCAAAATAAAAAAATGCCCTACCCTTTTCTAAATTACTAAAGTTCAAAGCTCTTTTACCTTACCAGCCCTGAACAGGGCCCTTTGCGGGGCATGCCCCAAGAAGTTCAGCTCTTTTGCCTGTAAAAAAAAACATACAATACCCGCCCCAAACATTACAACCCACCACCCACATACCCCTAATCTAACCCAAACCCCCCTTAAATAAACCTAACACTAAGCCCCTGAAGATCTCCCTACCTTGAGTCGTCTTCACCCAGCCGAGCCAAATTCTTCATCCAAGCGGGGCAGAAGAGGTCTTCCATCCGATTGAAGTCTTAATCCAAGAGGCATCTTCTATCGTCATCCATCCGGAGCGGAGCGGCAGCATCCTGAAGACCTCCGAAGCGGAACATCCATCCTGGCCGATGACTGAACGACGAATGACGGTTCCTTTAAATGACGTCATTCAAGATGGCGTCCCTCGAATTCCGATTGGCTGATAGGATTCTATCAGCCAATCGGAATTAAGGTAGGAATATTCTGATTGGCTGATGGAATCAGCCAATCAGAATCAAGTTCAATCCGATTGGCTGATTGGATCAGCCAATCGGATTGAACTTGATTCTGATTGGCTGATTCCATTAGCCAATCAGAATATTGAAGTTAGGTGTCGGCGATGTTAGGGAGGGCAGATTAGGGGTTAATACTATTTATTATAGGGTTAGTGAGGCGGATTAGGGGTTAATAACTTTATAATAATAGCGGTGAGATCCGGTCGGCAGATTAGGGGTTAATTATTGTAGGTAGGTGGAGGCGACGTTGTGGGGGGCAGATTAGGGGTTAATAAATATAATATAGTGGTCGGCGGTGTTAGGGGCAGCAGATTAGGGGTACATAGCTATAATGTAGGTGGCGGCTCTTTGCGGTCGGCAGATTAGGGGTTAATTATTGTAGGTAGCTGGCTGCGACGTTGTGGGGGGAGGTTAGGGGTTAATAAATATAATATAGGGGTCGGCGGTGTTAGGGGCAGCAGATTAGGGGTACATAAGTATAACGTAGGTGGCGGTCGGCAGATTAGGGGTTAAAAAATTTAATCGAGTGTCGGCGATGTGGGGGGGCCTCGGTTTAGGGGTACATAGGTAGTTTATGGGTGTTAGTGTACTTTAGGGCACAGTAGTTAAGAGCTTTATGAACCGGCGTTAGCCCAGAAAGCTCTTAACTACTGACTTTTTTCTGCGGCTGGAGTTTTGTCATTAGAATTCTAACGCTCACTTCAGACACGACTCTAAATACCGGAGTTAGAAAAATCCCATTGAAAAGATAGGATACGCAAATGACGTAAGGGGATCTGCGGTATGGAAAAGTCGCGGCTGAAAAGTGAGCGTTAGACCCTTTTTTGACTGACTCTAAATACCGGCGGTAGCCTAAAACCAGCGTTAGGAGCCTCTAACGCTGGTTTTCACGGCTACCGCCAAACTCCAAATCTAGGCCTTAGGGTTTATTTTATAGGTATTTAGTTTTAAATAGGAATACTTTAGTTAATAATAGTAATATTATTTAGATTTATTTACATAATAATTAACCCCTAGATTTAGAGTTCTGCGTGTTTTTTTCCCCCCGCACCTTTTAAATACCGCTGGTATTTAGAGTTCACAGAAGGGCTGCGTTAGGCTCCAAAAAGGGAGCGTAGAGCATAATTTACAGCCACTGCAACTCTCAATACCAGCGGTGCTTACGGACGCGGCCAGCTTGAAAAACATGCTCGTGAACGATTCCCCCATAGGAAACAATGGGGCCGTTTGAGCTTGAAAAATCTAACACCTGCAAAAAGCAGCGTTCAGCTCCTAACGCAGCCCCATTGTTTCCTATGGGGAAACACTTCATATGTCTGCACCTAACACCCTAACATGTACCCCGAGTCTAAACACCCCTAACCTTACACTTATTAACCCCTAATCTGCCACCCCCCGCTATCGCTGACCCCTGCATTATACAATTAACCCCTAATCTGCCGCTCCGTACACCGCCGCAACCTACGTTATCCCTATGTACCCCTAATCTGCTGCCCCTAACACCGCCGACCCCTATATTATATTTATTAACCCCTAATCTGCCGCCCCCAACGTCGCCGCCACCTACCTACAATTATTAACCCCTAATCTGTCGACCGGACCTCACCGCTACTATAATAAATGTATTAACCCCTAAAGCTAAGTCTAACCCTAACACTAACACCCCCCTAAGTTAAATATAATTTTTATCTAACGAAATAAATTAATTCTTATTAAATAAATTATTCCTATTTAAAGCTAAATACTTACCTGTAAAATAAACCCTAATATAGCTACAATATAAATTATACAGGGAGTGCAGAATTATTAGGCAAATGAGTATTTTGACCACATCATCCTCTTTATGCATGTTGTCTTACTCCAAGCTGTATAGGCTCGAAAGCCTACTACCAATTAAGCATATTAGGTGATGTGCATCTCTGTAATGAGAAGGGGTGTGGTCTAATGACATCAACACCCTATATCAGGTGTGCATAATTATTAGGCAACTTCCTTTCCTTTGGCAAAATGGGTCAAAAGAAGGACTTGACAGGCTCAGAAAAGTCAAAAATAGTGAGATATCTTGCAGAGGGATGCAGCACTCTTAAAATTGCAAAGCTTCTAAAGCGTGATCATCGAACAATCAAGCGTTTCATTCAAAATAGTCAACAGTCGCAAGAAGCGTGTGGAAAAACTAAGGCGCAAAATAACTGCCCATGAACTGAGAAAAGTCAAGCGTGCAGCTGCCAAGATGCCACTTGCCACCAGTTTGGCCATATTTCAGAGCTGCAACATCACTAGAGTGCGCAAAAGCACAAGGTGTGCAATACTCAGAGACATGGCCAAGGTAAGAAAGGCTGAAAGACGACCAGCACTGAACAAGACACACAAGCTGAAACGTCAAGACTGGGCCAAGAAATATCTCAAGACTGATTTTTCTAAGGTTTTATGGACTGATGAAATGAGAGTGAGTCTTGATGGGCCAGATGGATGGGCCTGTAGCTGGATTGGTAAAGGGCAGAGAGCTCCAGTCCGACTCAGACGCCAGCAAGGTGGAGGTGGAGTACTGGTTTGGGCTGGTATCATCAAAGATGAGCTTGTGGGGCCTTTTCGGGTTGAGGATGGAGTCAAGTTCAACTCCCAGTCCTACTGCCAGTTTCTGGAAGACACCTTCTTCAAGCAGTGGTACAGGAAGAAGTCTGCATCCTTCAAGAAAAACATGATTTTCATGCAGGACAATGCTCCATCACACGCGTCCAAGTACTCCACAGCGTGGCTGGCAAGAAAGGGTATAAAAGAAGAAAATCTAATGACATGGCCTCCTTGTTCACCTGATCTGAACCCCATTGAGAACCTGTGGTCCATCATCAAATGTGAGATTTACAAGGAGGGAGAACAGTACACCTCTCTGAACAGTGTCTGGGAGGCTGTGGTTGCTGCTGCACGCAATGTTGATGGTGAACAGATCAAAACACTGACAGAATCCATGGATGGCAGGCTTTTGAGTGTCCTTGCAAAGAAAGGTGGCTATATTGGTCACTGATTTGTTTTTGTTTTGTTTTTGAATGTCAGAAATGTATATTTGTGAATGTTGAGATGTTATATTGGTTTCACTGGTAAAAATAAATAATTGAAATGGGTATATATTTGTTTTTTGTTAAGTTGCCTAATAATTATGCACAGTAATAGTCACCTGCACACACAGATATCCCCCTAAAATAGCTATAACTAAAAACAAACTAAAAACTACTTCCAAAACTATTCAGCTTTGATATTAATGAGTTTTTTGGGTTCATTGAGAACATGGTTGTTGTTCAATAATAAAATTAATCCTCAAAAATACAACTTGCCTAATAATTCTACACTCCCTGTAATTATATTGTAGCTATTTTAGGATTAATATTTATTTTACAGGTAACTTTGTATTTATTTTAACCAGGTACAATAGCTATTAAATAGTTAATAACTATTTAATAGCTACCTAGTTAAAATAATTACAAAATTACCTGTAAAATAAATCCTAACCTAAGTTACAATTAAACCTAACACTACACTATCAATAAATTAATTACATACAAATACCTACAAATAAATACAATTAAATAAACTAACCAAAGTACAAAAAATAAAAAAATAATTTACAAACATTATAAAAATATTACAACAATTTTAAGCTAATTACACCTACTCTAAGCCCCCTAATAAAATAACAAAGCCCCCCCAAATAAAAAAAATGCCCTACCCTATTCTAAAATAAAAATAGAAAAGCTCTTTTACCTTACCAGCCCTTAAAAGGGCCTTTTGCGGTGCATGCCCCAAAGAATTCTGCTCTTTTGCCTGTAAAAAAAAAACATACAATACCCCCCCCCCACAACATTACAACCCACCACCCACATACCCCTAATCTAACCCAAACTCCCCTTAAATAAACCTAACACTAAACCCCTGAAGATCTTTCTACCTTGTCTTCACCACGCCGTGTATCACCGATCCGTCCAGAGGAGGCTCCGAAGTCTTCATCCAAGCCCAAGCGGGGGCTGAAGAGGTCCATCATCGGGCTGAAGAGGTCCATCATCCGGCTGAAGTCTTGATCCAAGCGGGGGCTGAAGAGATCCATCAACCGGCTGAAGTCTTCTATCAAGCGGCATCTTCAATCTTCTTTCTTCCGGATCCATCTTCATCCCGCCGACGCGGAACATCCATCCTGGCCGACGACTTCCTGATAAATGACGGTTCCTTTAAGGGACGTCATCCAAGATGGCGTCCCTCGAATTCCAATTGGCTGATAGGATTCTATCAGCCAATCAGAATTAAGGTAGGAAAATTCTGATTGGCTGATGGAATCAGCCAATCAGATTCAAGTTCAATCCGATTGGCTGATCCAATCAGCCAATCAGATTGAGCTCGCATTCTGTTGGCTGTTCTATTGGATTTTCCAACCTTAATTCCGATTGGCTGATAGAATCCTATCAGCCAATCGGAATTCGAGGAAGCCCACTGGGTATAAGTATGAATTCAGATGTTAAATTGTATGTAGGCAACTAGGATATGTTTTTCCTTATAAATTCAGTATTCTATCTATTTATGGTATAGGATAATAACACACTGTGGGATCTAAGTAATAATATCTTGAAGTCGAATTATGATGATTTTTTATATGAAATTTACTGTATAAGTACTAGTTTCCTTGCTATTATTCATGATTTGTTTGGTATGTTTTATATATAAATCGTAATCTATTCTTAAATTAGTATATTCTATTAGTGCGTACAGAGTTACAAGATGTTTGACTAATATCTATATACGACAATTGATACCGTATTAAGTTAGTTAACAGTACCTATATTGTTCCTTTTTTGTATTTTCAGTGTGCTCAAATTGAAACATTGTATTGAACATTTTATGTTATTTTATTTTGCAATTGTGTATATGTATGACTCCCTTGAATGAAAGGCTTTAGAGTAAGTACTGTACCTTTAAATGTATATGCTAGGGTTGAGCCTTTTTAAGGGAGGATTGTAACAGCTGACAATATCCCTGACAAAGTGCAGTTTAGCGGCAGGAAACGCGTCGGATGTGGCTGAGGTGTGTGTGGAGTGGTGTTCACCTGTTTATGTATTGAATAAATTTACAGCAACGATTTAACGCTGTGTCTCAAAATACTTTTATTTCTACTAAACGGTGGAATTATTAATTGTAACTTAGGTTAGGATTTATTTTACAGGTAATCTTGTAATTATTTTAACTAGGTAGCTATTAAATAGTTATTAACTATTTAATAGCTATTGTACCTGGTTAAAATAAATACAAAGTTACCTGTAAAATAAATATTAATCCTAAAATAGCTACAATATAATTATAATTTATATTGTAGCTATATTAGGGTTTATTTTATTTAATTAATTTAATAATTTATTTAATAAGAGTTAATTTATTTCGTTAGATAAAAATTATATTTAACTTAGGGGGGTGTTAGTGTTAGGGTTAGACTTAGCTTTAGGGATTAATACATTATTAGAGTAGCGGTGAGGTCCGGTCGGCAGATTAGGGGTTAATACTTAAAGTTAGGTGATGTTAGGGAGGGCAGATTAGGGGTTAATACTATTTATTATAGGGTTATTGAGGCGGGAGTGAGGCGGATTAGGGATTAATAACTTTATTATAGTAGCGGTGAGGTCCGGTCGGCAGATTAGGGGTTAATAATTGTAGGTAGGTGGCGGCGACGTTGGGGGCGGCAGATTAGGGGTTAATAAATATAATATAGGGGTCGGCAGTGTTAGGGGCAGCAGATTAGGGGTACATAGGGATAATGTAGGTTGCGGAAGTGTGCGGTCGGCAGATTAGGGGTTAAAAAATTTTATTAGTGTGGCGGCGATGTGGGGCGGCCTCGGTTTAGGGGTACATAGGTAGTTTATGGGTGTTAGTGTACTTTAGAGCACAGTAGTTAAGAGCTTTATGAACGGGCGTTAGCCCAGAAAGCTCTTAACTCCTGGCTTTTTCCTGCGGCTGGAGTCTTGTCGTTAGATTTCTAACGCTCACTTCAGCCAAGACTCTAAATACCAGCGTTAGAAAGATCCCATTGAAAAGATAGGATATGCAAATGGCGTAGGGGATCTGCGGTATGGAAAAGTCGCGGCTGCAAAGTGAGCGTTAGACCCTTTCCTGACTGACTCTAAATACCAGCGGGCGGCCAAAACCAGCGTTAGGAGCCCCTAACGCTGGTTGTGATGGCTAACGCAGAACTCTAAATCTAGGCATAAGTTAGGGGGGTGTTAGGGTTAGGTTTAGGGGTTAATCACTTTATTATAGTGGCAGCGACGTCGGCGGCAGCAGATTAGGGGTTAATAGATTTAATAGGCTATGTGGGCTATGGCGGTTTAGGGGTTAATAATAGAATAGGTTTATTGCGGTGTGGGCTATGGCGGTTTAGGGGTTAATACATTTTATTATTTATTGCGGTGGGGGATTGCAGTTGACAGGTAGATAGTCATTGCGCATGCGTTAGGTGTTAGTTTTTTTTTTTGCAGGCATTTTAGGGAGTTACGGTGCTCCCATACTCAGCGCAAGGCCTGCTATGGCTGCATTTTATGGCGAGGTGAAAATGGAGTAAGATTTCTCCATTTTCGCCACGTAAAGGCCTTGCACTGGATATTGGATACCGATTTATGATGCAGTCCCATGTTAGCTTATGGGAGTAAAAATTGCGACCGACGGGTGAAATATACGTGCCGCATTTATATGCGGCACTGTATATAGGATACCAAAAACGTGCAAAAATTGACGTCGCCGGCTTTTGCGGGCGACGCTGCATATCGGATGGGGCCCCCGAAGCTCTCTTCTAAAGCCTGTTTATTTTTACACTTATATTCTATCCTCTAGAGACGTCTCTCATAGATATCATGTATATATTAAAAGAATAAACTTTGTTAGGTGATTTTGCAATAAAATGTTGGTGCTTTAAACGCATGCTGTTTTTTCAAGTTTTGTTCTCTGTCTCCACCAAGCTCTACACTAGCCTTTGGAATAAATTTTGAAGATCCTTTTTTTATATATTAATATATTATTAGCATGTATATGTGTGGAGAGTGCTGAATTCCCTATCTGTATGTAAGGATCACTTATCCTTACTCTCTTTCTTTTGTTTTTGTATAAATAGTAGTATTATAGGGTCTGCACCTCCTATTATATTTGGACACATATAACTATTATTAACAAATAAAAATCTTTTTTCTATATTTTTAAGCAGCTCCCTTACATATATTTTTAGCAAGACTTTATGCACAGACATTTTCCGTTACTTAAATCATACTTAAAGGGATAGGAAATTACACTTTCATGATTCAGATAAAATGTATAATTTTATGATACTTTTAATTTCACTTCTGTTATCAAACATATGTACTACTGGGGGTTGACTAGTGGCTACACACATGTGCCTCTCGTCATTGGCTCATCAGATATTCTCAGCTAGCTCCCAGTAGTACATTGCTGCTCTATAGCTGACTCTGTAGGAGTTAAAGGGACAGTCTACACCTTGAATGACTGCCAAGCTCAGCCCATTGATGACATCATGAACTGGGCTGCATCTAGGCACTCTGCTGAATAGCAATGACAGTCTTTTAAATTCAACTAGTGAACCTTTTGTGATTGGATGCCATATGCAGCCCAGATCATGATGTCATCAGTGGGCTGAGCTTGGCAGCCATTTCAAAGTGGCCAGAAACAATATTCATTTTAAAATAACTTTTTTACTGTTCCTGCTGCATGATATAGAAAGTGGTGCAGGAGGCTATTTGCAGCTTAATCTAAGGTAAGACTTTAAGATCACCAAGGTGTAGACTGTCCCTTTAAATACATAGTTATATACAATCAGTGGTACAATAGCGCTGGTATTACGAGTTTGCCTGGGGGGCTAAAAAGTGAGCGGTACACCCTATACCGACAAGATTCCTACCGCCATATGAAAGTCAGTAGTTATGAGTTTGCCTGGGAGGCTAAAAAGTGAGCGGTACACCCTATAACGACAAGATTCCTACTGCCATATGAAAGTCAGTAGTTATGAGTTTTATGTTACAAAGCTGTACCATAAAACTCATAACTAAAATGTTAAAAAGTACACTAACACTCAGAATATATCCCCAAATCTTTGTGCTACAATAGATTCAATAGGTTACGACAGAGGGAGACCTACTGGATATGGAAGCTGAAGACATTATTCCCTGAAGGGTTAAATGAAAATATTGATCTGGTGGCTTTCCAGTAGGTTTCCCATACTGTCTGTGATAGTATACCTGTAGATCCAAATAGGAGTATTATTTGTAGCATTATATTTAACTACATGTGCGTTTGCATGTTTGTGCACAATCTGTATAGCATGTCAGTCAATATAGCTTTATTTATATGAATTTCTATAGATGATTTTGCTATTTTCTACTTGTTTATTTGTCATTTTTGGATAGACACTTACTGCATGTGTATTCACATATTTGTGCGCATTCCGTGTCTATATTTATATTCACAGGTTTGTGCACACTCTGGCCTAGATTTGGAGTTTTGTCGGTAACGACCCGAAAAACTAACGCCGGCTTTTTTCTGGCCGCACCATAAAAATAACTCTGGTATTGAGAGTCCACATAAAGGCTGCGTTAGGCTCCAAAAAAGGAGCGTAGAGCATTTTTAACTCAGCTTCAACTCTCGATACCAGAGTTGCTTACGGACGCGGCCAGCCTCAAAAACGTGCTCGTGCACGATTCCCCCATAGGAAACAATGGGGCTGTTTGAGCTGAAAAAAAACCAAACACCTGCAAAAAAGCCGCGTTCAGCTCCTAACGCAGCCCCATTGTTTGCTATGCGGTAACCCTTCCTACGTCTGCACTTAACACTCTAACATGTACCCGAGTCTAAACACCCCTAACCTTACACTTATTAACCCCTAATCTTCCGCCCCCGCTATCGCTGACCCCTGCATATTATTATTAACCCCTAATCTGCCGCTCCGTAAACCGCCGCTACTTACATTATCCCTATGTACCCCTAATCTGCTGCCCTAACATCGCCGACCCCTATATTATATTTATTAACCCCTAATCTGCCCCCCACAACGTCGCCTCCACCTGCCTACACTTATTAACCCCTAATCTGCCGACCGGACCTGAGCTCTACTATAATAAAGTTATTAACCCCTAATCCGCCTCACTAACCCTATCATAAATAGTATTAACCCCTAATCTGCCCTCCCTAACATCGCCGACACCTAACTTCAAACATTAACCCCTAATCTGCCGACTGGAGCTCACCGCTATTCTAATAAATGTATTAACCCCTAGAGCTAAGTCTAACCCTAACACTAACACCCCCCTAAGTTAAATATAATTTAAATCTAACGAAATTAATTAACTCTTATTAAATAAATTATTCCTATTTAAAGCTAAATACTTACCTGTAAAATAAATCCTAATATAGCTACAATATAAATTATAATTATATTATAGCTATTTTAGGATTTATATTTATTTTACAGGTAACTTTGTATTTATTTTAACCAGGTACAATAGCTATAAAATAGTTAAGAACTATTTAATAGCTAAAATAGTTAAAATAATTACAAATCCTAACCTAAGTTACAATTAAACCTAACACTAGACTATTAATAAATTAATTAAATAAACTACCTACAATTATCTACAATTAACCTAACACTACACTATCAATAAATTAATTAAATACAATTGCTACAAATAAATACAATTAAATAAACTAGCTAAAGTACAAAACAAAGCCCCCCAAAATAAAAAAATGCCCTACCCTATTCTAAATTACTAAAGTTCAAAGCTCTTTTACCTTACCAGCCCTGAACAGGGCCCTTTGTGGGGCATGCCCCAAGAAATACAGCTCTTTTGCCTGTAAAAAAAAACATACAATACCCAAGCCCCCCAACATTACAACCCACCACCCACATACCCCTAATCTAACCCAAACCCCCCTTAAATAAACCTAACACTAAGCCCCTGAAGATCATCCTACCTTGTCTTCACCTCACCGGGTATCACACCGATCCGTCCAGAAGAGCTCCTCCGATGTCCTGATCCAAGCCCAAGCGGGGGGCTGAAGAGGTCCATGATCCGGCTGAAGTCTTCATCCAAGCGGGGCAGAAGAGGTCTTCCATCCGATTGAAGTCTTCATCCAAGCGGCATCCATCCGGAGCGAAGCGGCAGCATCCTGAAGACCACCACCGCGGAACATCCATCCTGGCCGACGACTGAACGACGAATGAAGGTTCCTTTAAATGATGTCATCCAAGATGGCGTCCCTCAAATTCCGATTGGCTGATAGGATTCTATCAGCCAATCGGAATTAAGGTAGGAATATTCTGATTGGCTGATGGAATCAGCCAATCAGAATCAAGTTCAATCCGATTGGCTGATCCAATCAGCCAATCAGATTGAGCTTGCATTCTATTGGCTGATCGGAACAGCATTCTATTGGCTGATCGGATGGAAGACCATTCTATTGGCTGATCGGAACAGCATTCTATTGGCTGATCGGATGGAAGACCTCTTCTGCCCCGCTTGGATGAAGACTTCAGCCGGATCATGGACCTCTTCAGCCCCCCGCTTGGGCTTGGATCAGGACATCGGAGGAGCTCTTCTTGATGGATCGGTGTGATACCCGGTGAGGTGAAGACAAGGTAGGATGATCTTCAGGGGCTTAGTGTTAGGTTTATTTAAGGGGGGTTTGGGTTAGATTAGGGGTATGTGGGTGGTGGGTTGTAATGTTGGGGGGCTTGGGTATTGTATGTTTTTTTTACAGGCAAAAGAGCTGTATTTCTTGGGGCATGCCCCGCAAAGGGCCCTGTTCAGGGCTGGTAAGGTAAAAGAGCTTTGAACTTTAGTAATTTAGAATAGGGTAGGGCATTTTTTTTATTTTGGGGGGCTTTGTTATTTTATTAGGAGGCTTAGAGTAGGTGTAATTAGTTTAAAATTGTTGTAATATTTTTCTTATGTTTGTAAATATTTTTTTATTTTTTGCAACTTAGTTCTTTTTTATTTTTTGTACTTTAGCTAGTTTATTTAATTGTATTTATTTGTAGCAATTGTATTTAATTAATTTATTGATAGTGTAGTGTTAGGTTAATTGTAGATAATTGTAGGTAGTTTATTTAATTAATTTATTGATAGTCTAGTGTTAGGTTTAATTGTAACTTAGGTTAGGATTTCTTTTACAGGTAAATTTTATTTTAGCTATTAAATAGTTCTTAACTATTTAATAGCTATTGTACCTGGTTACAATAAATACAAAGTTACCTGTAAAATAAATATAAATCCTAAAATAGCTATAATATAATTTATATTGTAGCTATATTAGGATTTATTTTACAGGTAAGTATTTAGCTTTAAATAGGAATAATTTATTTAATAAGAGTTAATTCATTTTGTTAGATTTAAATTATATTTAACTTAGGGGGGTGTTAGTATTAGGGTTAGACTTAGCTTTAGGGGTTAATACATTTATTAGAATAGCGGCGAGATTCGGTCTGCAGATTAGGGGTTAATAATTGAAGTTAGGTGTCGGCGATGTTAGGGAGGGCAGATTAGGGGTTAATACTATTTATTATAGGGTTAGTGAGGCGGATTAGGGGTTAATAAATTTATTATAGTAGCGCTCAGGTCCGGTCGGCAGATTAGGGGTTAATAAGTGTAGGCAGGTGGAGGCGACGTTGTGGGGGACAGATTAGGGGTTAATAAATATAATATAGGGGTCGGCGGTGTTAGGGGCAGCAGATTAGGGGTACATAAGGATAACGTAGGTGGCGGCGCTTTGCGGTCGGCAGATTAGGGGTTAATAAGTGTAGGTAGCTGGCGGTGATGTTGTGGGGGGCAGGTTATGGGTTAATAAATATAATACAAGGGTCGGCGGTGTTAGGGGCAGCAGATTAGGGGTACATAAGTATAACGTAGGTGGCGGTCGGCAGATTAGGGGTTAAAAAAAAAATTCCGAGTGTCGGCGATGTGGGGGGACCTCGGTTTAGGGGTACATAGGTAGTTTATGGGTGTTAGTGTACTTTAGAGCACAGCAGTTAAGAGCTTTATAAACCGGCGTTAGCCCAGAAAGCTCTTAACTACTGACTTTTTTCCTGCGGCTGGAGTTTTGTCGTTAGATGTCTAACGCTCACTTCAGAAACGACTCTAAATACCGGAGTTAGAAAAATCCCATTGAAAAGATAGGATACGCAATTTACGTAAGGGGATCTGCGGTATGGAAAAGTCGCGGCTGGAAAGTGAGCGTTAGACCCTATTTTGAGTGACTCCAAATACCGGCGGTAGCCTAAAACGAGCGTTAGGAGCCTCTAACGCTGGTTTTCACGGCTACCGCCAAACTCCAAATCTAGGCCACTGTGTCTACAATATGTCTATCCAGCTGGCGATATTCCACATGAGCCTGTGTAAATGATTTTGGAACACTATTCAATCACTTTTGTATCGTTATACTTTGAAAGTTCTTTTGGGATATTCTTAGACATATTATATCCTTTATACAATATGTAGGACTAATTTTGACTTAGGTTTGTATTTTAATTCCAATTGCTGACAATGTATCGTACTAGTTTGTTTTGCAAAGTACCCTTGAGACACTGTTGGAAACTCTGCATTGCGGCACCTGGTTGGTAATGATGAGTCATAGCTGGTGTGGATACATCGCTATGACAACGTCACGTTTATGTTAATGACTATGTTCACATGGTATACATACTATCAATGGGGATGCCGTAATGTGGGTGATCAGTGACTCAAACAACATGAACGGTGTAATATACCTTTAAGGACAGGTCCCTCCTACCAACAGCCAAACCCTATTTAAACCTCACATTGCCATATTCAAACTGCCTGTTAATTGATGTACTTTGTTTCAGCCTGCTCTGTGAAGAGTTTAGCTCTATTTTCATAGTTCTTAAGACCAGGTCTCTGTTAATTTAACCTTTGTATTATTCAGCTTGTTGTAACCTTCATTAGGTTTTACACTTTGAGGTTTATTCAAATCAAACCTTTACCACTATCAGCAATTCAGCCTTTTCTGCAGCCGCAATATTCAGCTCTGTGTGTGATTCCAGCATCAGCTGTGTATCGGATCATCCTAACCGCAACCGGAAGTAAGTCACACTCTCACCGGCTTCTCACTTCTCCACACGCTGTCGGACAAAACAACCCTCCGGATCTTTTCTCACATCGGGTATTTTCCTTCCAAGACAAAGGTACTGTGATCGCTTACTTAGAGACTGAAGTGGTAAGATTATATGCCGATAAAACCTCTAAGAATTCGTAAGCACTATTCATACTAACCTGTGACTGAACAACCAGTTATATTCATATATGTTTCCAAAAGGATGTGAAAGAATGTGTGGGACTTGTAAATATTTTATTCCGGTGTGAGTGTGTGAAGATTGTCTGCGGTACTAGTCAAACACCTGTAACAACTTGTTGAAGTGATTATTCCTGCAGAACATTTTACCTCTAAGCAAGTCATTAAGCAGAAACCTGAGACTGCTATTCTAACACTGCTCATAGGAAACCTGTGTTATAATAAACACACGTTGTTTCTTTTCCAGTGTCATTCATTACTGTATTTATTACTAATTAGCTCACAGTTTTTGATCTTAGTAAATATAACCATTTTGCTGAGACTTAAAACACAAGAGCAACAAAACCAATTTTATATTGGTCAGGAGTATTACAAACGGTTATTGTAACAGGAATCAATTCGGTTTGTTTTAGCTAACATTTGTGATGCTCCTGCTAAGGTAGATGTAAGTTTAGGACATCCACGGGGATATTATAACACCTTGTAGTATGTCTATTTGAAATGACTAGGAATATGTAATTGTGACTGTTTGTATGAACTGCAATGTTTTTCACACAATCATGTTAGGACATTTGGATTAGCTGTTAACATTAGGATCCGTTGATTGTGATCAGTGTGTGGTTTTGTTTGCAGAGACCATAAGTATTTTTATAACTGGTATAAAACACTCTCCCAGTAGAGGGGGAGTGTAACAAGTTAATCTCCATTCAGCAGCAGACCATCATTGATCAGAATCATGTGACTTGGTTTCACCATGTGCTCTTAAAGGGCCACTGTAAGTAAATATTTTCTATGCCTGTTACTAACTAACTACCCCAAATACGCTTTTTTTTTTTTTTTTTTTTTTTTTAGTTTTATAAATCTTTATTAACACAAAAAATATGAATATGACAGACTTGGCTCTGGTTACAATGTGAGCCCGCTACTGTTCGTACAGCAGCAAAAATTAACATATTATTGTATGTTTGCCAAGATAAATTCCAAGTCTATTACAAAACAGTGTCAATAAGAACAAAAATTAGTTTTCTTCAAGTTGTTGGTGTAATAGTGCACACCTAAAGATGTGAAAAAATAGATGTATAAGTCAGTTTAAAAGAGAGATGGAGGGAAGGGGAATTGGAAGAAGAAGAGAGAGAAAGAGAAAAGAGAGAAAAAAAAAAAAAAGGGGGGATAGTAGGGGAAGGAAGGGGAGCAGTAGGAGGGTAGGTGGTAAGTGGTAGATTTCACTAATAGACCACATATTCTATGCCTGTATGTTTAGGTGTTCATGGACTTCCAAAGTTCCAGCATGTATTCATGTATTTCTATTCTATCCTCTCTCCAGTACCTGTAACGTTCCAGCTGTAGATTCCTGCTAACCCAAGTCGACCAATCTGAAATAGAGGGGACGTTTGTGGTTTTCCAATTTTTTGGAATTAGGGCCTTGGCGCTATTGAGCAGTATATATAAGAGTTGCCTCTTGGGTTTTTCAGCAATTTTGGGGAGGTTATGGAATAATAAAGTGTTGGGGCTCCTGTTTAGTTTGATCTGTAAAGTATTATCTATCATATCTAGAATATTCCTCCAAAAAGCCTCTACTAATGGGCAGCTCCACCATATGTGCGAAAGAGTCCCCTGTTCCCCACAACCTCTCCAGCACTTCCCATCAGTTTGTCTGTAGATCTTTTGTAGCCTAGCGGGGGTGAGGTACCACCGCGACAGGTACTTGTAGTTGGACTCGATTGTTTTAGCAGACACTGAGGCCTTTGTGTGAGTGATAAAGATTTTTTTCCATTCATTGTCCGTGGGGCACGAGCACAGCTCTTTGCCCCAATGACCTGCAAAAGTTGGTAGGGGGGACCTTTCAGGTGACATTAATGTTCGGTACATTATGGTGATCAAGTGTCCCGGGTTATCAGGGAGTAAGCAAATACGCTTTTTATCAATAGCATTTCATTAACATATCTCTACCGTATATCAGAAATCTTGTCTGCAAATTTAATTGTTTTCCAAACCCACTCCGTGAGTATCCTTTGCTCTGTACCAATCCGTTTACATTACCTAGGTTTCAAAATGGCGCTTTAAACACAAAGTTATTGGTTTCAGTATTTTGAACATTCAATGCCGAAAATAGTGGGCAGGATAACGTGACATCATCGGCGAATAAAAGATATAACTTTCCCCCTCCTTCCCCTCCTTCCCCTCCTTTCTTTTTCTCTCTGACTTTTTATTTCTTTCTTTCCTATGGTTAATCTTTTGATAATATGCTATATCTACAAGTTTGTAATCTATCTGTAAATGTTCTTTTAAAAAAAAAAAAAAAAGCCTACAGGCTTTCTACATATTTGGAGATCTTGGGATCCCCTTTTTGGGGGAGGTCCCTTGACCCTTCATAAGTGCACACTATGCAGACTTTGCTTCCTGTACCTGACTTCGGTCACGGACTGTTGTAAAATAATCCTTTATGCTCATTCCGTTTGCTAACGGTAATCAGTTTCATTTGTTGTGACTTTATTGTAACTTTTCTCTGCATATGTTTCAATAAAGCTTGTTTTAAAAATAAAAAATAAAAAAAAAATAAAAAAAGATATAACTTTTAGAACATTATGAAACTTCGTTTTGGAGAAAATATAGGTCAGTAGGTTTTAATTAATGTTTATTAACTTTAATATGTTAGTTGTTTAGCTTAAAAATTATAACAGAAAGTAATCCTTTAATGTTATTCTAATTATTGTATAATGTTATGCTCTATATATATGTTGTGTATTTTATAGCTCACTTATCGCTGTCTGATGAAAGGGTAACATTAGCACCTTGAAACGCGTAGCAGATTCTTTGTATTGATTTTAATTCCATTTTTTAATAAACTATATCCCATGTTTTGTGATATTTATCTTTTATGATTTGTGAGCTTCTTTTGAGGGATATATTCCTTCTGTGGACCTATTTCTTGTATATATATTGGTTCCTGTGTACTGGAGTGAGCCAGCTGGTGGGCTCAGATATACCAGCCTGCTCAACTTGCACTGCATTATAGTGCGCATTGTATGTGAGTATTCAATCTCAGTGGGGATTTATTACTGGGAGCATTGTTTATTTTAAAAGAGACCATCTGCACTATTGGAGTGTTTTTCTCCCCCCCCCCCCCCAATTTTCTCTCCTACTACTACAGAGCTGAAGGTACATTGGATCCTATGTGAGTTAGCTGGTGGGCTCTGATTAATCCAGCCTGTTGGAATAGCACTGCATTATAGTGCTCTCTCTTTGTGAGTACCTGCTTTTAGAGAGGGTGTTTTTGGGAATATGGAACCTATCTGTTGTAACATACTGCACCATTTTAGTGCCTTCTTTTTGTTTTTATGTTTAGAATGACCATCTGTATTTAAAAAGAGCTGACCTTGGTGACCGTCTACCATCGACGATAGCCTGTGGAGGGCGCCTTTGTCCTTTGCTACCATTATTTGGATGGTTATGATTTGGTGACTTTATTTTATAATACATTTCTTATTTCTATTAGCTGCACCTATTTATCCTCAGAACGTTTATCCCACTGATCTGTGACTGATTCTTGTTGTTAGTAAAGACCTTGTAAGTGTATTCTGCACCTTCAGCTGCTGCTGTTTATGTCACATGATCACAGACCTAAAGGGACAGTGTCCTGTAAATTTGGTTTTCGTTGAAAGAGACGTTAAACACTAAGGGCTAGATTACAAGTGGAGCGCTAATTTAACGTGCTGCTGTAAGCAGGCAAATTCACCTGTATACTGGCACACGTTAAATAACCAGTCATTACAAGTGGCTGGGCAATGCTACTATAAGCTCGCAGTAGCAATAAGCGCTCTGAAAATTAACCAGGGGTCAGACCGCAAAATATAATGTAGTGTGTAATGAATATATCCTAATGGTTTCTTCCAGTTGTTGCTGTTTATATTTGTTGCAGTTCATATATTCTAACACTAGGGACAAGCATGAGGTATAACAGTGAAATGGGTGAGTTATCTTCAGTTAATAAAAAGTTCTTGAAGTTGAACAATGGTGCATTCATGAGTTCTGTGCATTTTATAACAGGAGATCTTTAAGGTATCAGAAGTAAACAGATTTATTTAAAGGGACAGTCTAGTCAAAAATAAACTTTCATGACTCAGATAGGGCATGCAATTTAAACAACTTTCTAGTTGACTTTTATGATTAAATTTGCTTTGTTCCCTTGGTGGAATTTTTTAAAATCTAAACCTAGGTAGGCTGAAACTGATTTCTAAACCGTTGAAAACCACCTCTTAGCTCAGTGTATTTTGAAAGCTTTTCACAGTTAGGCAGTACTAATTCATGTGTGCCATATAGATAACATTGTGCTCACTCCCGTGGAGTTATTTAGGAGTCTACACTAATTGGCTAAACTGCATGTCTGTCAAAAGCACTGAGAGAAGGGGCAGTTTGCAGAGGCTTAGATGCAAGGTAATCACAGAGGTAAAAAGTATATTAATATAACTGTGTTGGTTATGCAAAACTGGAGAATGGGTAAAAAAAGGGATTATCTATCTTTTTAAATAATATGAATTTTGGTGTAGACTGTCCCTTTAAGTTTGTCATGGCTGCAAGCAGACAGCAAGTGCCTCCTATGGACTTTGATAAAGGTAATGTATCTGAGCACTGGACAAGATGGAGAGAGCTCATGGAATTATTATTTGCTGGCCCTGATGCTGACAAGTGGACACAGGAGCAGAAGGATGCACAGTTTTTCATTTGCATTGTAGAGAAAGGCAGAGATATCTGCAGATCATCGAGTGCTAGTGGAGCTGTATCTGCTGAAGGTAAAAAGGATCCCATTGTGTTATTTGAGAAGTTTGAGGCATAATGTAATCCTAAGAAAGACATAACTGTACAGAGAAAAGTGTTTTAGGAAAGCCATCAGGGTAAAACAGAATCTATAGATGAGTAGTCACACAGCTAAGCTGAAGACGGTGCCTTACATGACTGTGATAAGATAAAAGATAGAATTGTGATGGAATCAAATTCTAGGGAAGTTCAGAAAAAAATACTGCTAGAAGAGGGGTGTGGGTAAAAACCTGATCCTGTCAGATCCATGTCTAATTTAGACAGATATACACAAATGTAAGTGTTTCTTTTTAAAGACACGATGAGTCCACGGATCATCATCCTTACTTGTGGGATATCGCTTCCTGGTCAGCAGGAGGAGGCAAAGAGCACCACAGCAGAGCTGTTAAATAGCTCCTCCCTTCCCTCCCACTCCAGTCATTCTATTTGCCTGTGTTAGTGCTAGTAAGAGGTAAAGTGAGGTGTTAGTTTAGATTCTTTAATCAAGAGTTTGTTATTTTTAAAGTGGTGCTAGAGAGTACTACTTTGTTCTGGGGTGTAGCTGTAGTCAATATCAGTCTCTACAATAGAGCTTTTGGTGGCTTTAGAGCTATGGGAACTTGTGGGACATAATTCTCACTGCGCCTCCCAGTTTCAGCTGCCCTATATCCTTCAGCCTGAGTTTCTCTCTGACTCAGCACGACTTTATCTTTCAGGCCAATGTGAGGGAGAGGACCTCTTAAGCTTGGGAACTGCCTTCCTGCCAGGCAGTGTTTGAAGTAAGTGCTACCTTTTCTGGGATTTAAGGAGTCTCAGTGTTGTTATCTTAGCACTATGGCACATAAGGGGTTAATGGAGCCTTTTATGTGGGGACTGTGTTAGACTTTCTGAATATAAAGTCTTATTTGGGCAGTGATTTGGTGCAGGCACTGGGGCTGGAGTTAGTTTGCTCATTTTATTTGCAATGGAGGACTCCGGTGGTTTCACTTTGATTTTTTTCTATAGAGGGAAACATAGTGTTGCAGCACGCCCATGATGGGCGGGACTTCCTGTTTTTTTGGCGCCTCTGCTTGTAGAGTTATTCCCAAGCATTTGCAGGCTTCAGTTGGGCTGTACTGGTTTTCTGGGTTAGAGCAGCATGTAGTCAGGGCCGGACTGGGGAATCAGACCGGCCCTGGAAATTTGTATAGACCGGCCCAGCCCCGCCCCCTCCAGCCAAACCACGCCCCTTCAACCCAGCCACGCCCCCTCCAACCCAGCCCATACAAATTCTGAAACTTGCCACTCAGAAATAATGCTGCAGTGCTCCCCTCCCTGTTTTATTAAAACATAAGTACTGTACCAATGACAAAGCGCAGGGGGCATCAGGTAATGCAGCAGGTAGGGAGTGAGGAGGAGCGCAGGGGGCATCAGGTAATTATGCAGCAGGCAGGGGGTGAGTGGAGAAAAGTATGATATGTGGGATAGGAGCAGAGATGTGAATTGGCTTTAAAAAAAAATAATGAGATGATGTAATTACGTTCTTAATATTAATTTGTAAAAACAACATATCTACATATAAAAAATAAATCCTGTAAATTTTGTGTCATAAATACATTTGTTAGTACTGTCTTAGAAATTCAACACTCACTAAGGGTGGAAGCCTGTCTGTCCTCAAAATCTGACACACTGCAGAGCATACAAACTAACATACACACATAGTAACACCATTACACAGCGTACACACACACACATGTACAGAGTCTCAAATTCCCAGCAACACACCCTGCAGAGCATACAAATAAACATGCACACACACCACATTCATGCAGACACACAACAACATGCACACACACCACATTCATGCAGACACACAACAACATATGCACACACCACATTCATGCAGACACACAACATTCATGCAGACACACAACAACACACACACACACACACCACATTCATGCAGACACACAACATACACACACACCACATTCATGCAGACACACAACAACATACACACACACCACATTCATGCAGACACACAACAACATACACACACACCACATTCATGCAGACACACAACAACATACACACACACCACATTCATGCAGACACACAACATACACACACACCACATTCATGCAGACACACAACATACACACACATCACATTCATGCAGACACACAACATACACACACACCACATTCATGTAGACACATAACATACACACACCACATACATGCAGACACACAACATACACCCCCTAGATTCAGACACACAGCAGACACACAACATACGCATAGATTCAGTCACAGCATGCACATACACAGCATATGCACACTACACATCATTCACTTTCTTATAGGCAGACACACAAACATGAACATTCTACTACAACTAGGCATAGCATATACACATTTATTTAATACAGAAGGGACAAATAAGTACCACCCCACAGCTTTAATTTAGATGTGGCTGTTTTTTGTTTCAGGTAGTATAAACTGTGCTTAGCATTGCATTGTGTGCCTGCAAATAGGAATAATAAAACGTTAGGTATGTCAGCCCAGTGTCACTGACCTGTACTGTAAGTGCTGAGTTCCAGGGATAATAAAAACTTGTTTCCTTCCCTATGTGGTCATTCAAGCAACCAATACATGAAGCATGGGGGAGGGTGATGGAGAGAGAGAGAGGGCAGCGTGGTGCTGGCTGCTGCTGTAAATCTGTCAAAGCAAACTAGTGCGGCAGCTCCTGCTAATTACGAAACGGCTAAGACAGTAAATAATGTAAGCAAAACTGGCTGCTAGTTGTTCACTGGCTCAGCTGCCCCCAATAAATTAGTATAGTACCTTAAGTTCAGTTGCCGGCTGCTGTCCTGAAGTTCCCGCCTGCGGCCCCCTCTGAGGTGATGTCTCTTCAGACTTTCAGCTTGCTTCAGCCCTGGACGGTCTGGACCCTGGCTGCTCCCACTGTCTGTGTGTATCTGTCTACACATGTGACGTGACCCCACTTGCCGTGGCCTGACTCACTCCTGACTGAGTCCTGACTCCTGAGCTGATAGCGAAGCACGCAGCCGCTCCCAGGCTGTCAGGCTGAGGCTCCCGCTCCCTCCACATAATGTCACGTGGTGACGCATGCTGGTGAGACACTCTCCTGACATCATCACAGCCGCCGGCCCCGCTCGCCCACCTGCTGACCCGGCCCATAGGAACTGACAGTCACACAGTGAGTGACAGTAACTTAGTTCAGTCAGTTTTGGTAGTTGCGGTCAGAGTGAGGCAGCAGCGGTCGGATGGAGAGAGGGACAGTGGTTAAGGGGTTACAAGCAACAATATATAAGTTAGAAGTTTAATAATAATAAATAAAAATAACAACTTTTACTACAGTAACTACACGGATGCTGCTGCTGCAGCAGTGGGGAGGGGAGAGTACTACTAACTTGTATAAGGGACTGGTGTGGATACCTTTATCTTACCGGCCGGCGCGGCCGCAATTAGCAATATCAAAGCTGCAATAATTTAGACAGCAGCCCTGCCAGCCCAGCTGAGCTGCCGGCCGGTGGCCCACCGGGATTTTTCCCGGTATCCCGGCTGCCCAATCCGGCCCTGCATGTAGTCACCTTTTCATGCGCTTTTAGCACAGATGCGTCCTTAATCCGGTCCTTTTGACAGACTGCAGTAGCGGATCGTTTGCTTCTGGGATCCGTTAGCATTGGTTCAGGTAGGTGCACATCAGCAGGTTGCTGTGGTGCAGAGGTTTATTTATTGCTTATTTTTTCTGAGTGTTATTTTACTATAGTAAAATTGGTAGTTTTTGTCTGAGAAAGAAAAACCGTTTGAATTTAAAGAGACAGTAATGTTTTTTTTATAATTTTATTTTATTGCTTTTTCCAGTATTTTTTCTGCTTAATATCAATATTTTTGTGAAAAGATGGATCAAGATGAGGTGCAAGGAGTTACATGTGCTTTATGTCTTGATGCAAATGCCCTACATGTATTGAAAGGACTGTAAGCTCTAGGGATAAAAATTTTACTGAGCCAATCTCCTCTCAGGCGGATGTTGTCCAAGAGTCTTCTGATGAGGGTCAATTTATGCCGTAACTTTCTCCCCAAGCGTCCCAAAAATCAACGCCCCCACCAGCAGTACCCTGCACTTCTGCTTTAGCTCCTGCTGGAGTTACTTTAAAGGACATAGCGGCAGTTATGTCCTCCATAATTTCTGATGCGTTGTCTGCTTTTCCTATGCTTCAAGGTAAGCGCAAGAGGAAAGACAAGCATGTTATCAGTGAGGTTTCTGATGCCATGGTGGCAGTCTCAGAGTAACCCTCCCAAGGAACTGAAATGGAGGGTATAGAGGTCTTATCAGATGGCGAGTTTTCAGATTCGGAACCTTTGACTGATTCAGAGGTTGTCTCTTTCCAATTTAAGCTAGAACACCTCTGTCTGTTACTTAGGGATGTGTTGGTTACCTTAGACGACTGTAATTCCACAGTAGTAGTCGCTCCTGTGAAGGCGAGTAAATTGGACAGATATTTCGAAGCTCCAACTTTCTCAGATGTTTTTCCAGTTCCTAAGCGAGCTTCGGAGATTGTTTCTAAGGAATGGGAGAGACCAGGTATTCCCTTCTCTCCATCTCCTATTTTCAGGAAGATGTTTCCTATAGCCGATGCTATCAAAGAAATTTGGCAAACGGTTCCTAAGGTGGAGGGGGCTATCTCCACCTTAGCCAAGCAAACTACTATTCCTATTGAGGATAGCTGTGCTTTTAAGGATTCCATGGACAAGAAGTGGGAGGGTCTACTTAAAAAGATTTATGTTCACCAGGGTCTGCTGTTGCAGCCGGCTGCGTGCAATACTACTGTCACTAGTGCGGCAGCTTGTTGGTTTGATGCTCTGTCTGAGTCTCTTAAGTCTGAGACTAATTTGGAGGAGATCCAGGATAGGATTAAAGCTCTGAAGTTAGCCAATGCCTTTATTATGGATGCTTCTGTGCAAATTACTAAATTAGCAGCTAAGAGTTCAGGGTTTTCTATCCTAGCCCGCAGAGCCTTGTGGTTAAAGCCTTGGTCTACGGACATTTCATCTAAGTCTAAACTTCTAGCTAATCCTTACAAGGGAAAGACCTTTTTTGGACCTGGTCTGAAGGAAATTATCTCTGACATTACAGGAGGTAAGGGTCATCTCCTTCCTCAGGATAAGAGAAATAAGCAAAAAGGAGGAAAAAGTAAATTTCGTTCCTTGCAATTTCAAGGGCAATTCCTTCTCTTCCTCCTCCAAACAGGAAGGAAACTATTCACAATCTAAGTCTACTTGGAGACCCAACCAGCCATGGAACAAGGGTAAACAGTCCAAGAAGCCTGCTGCTGACTCCAAAACAGCATGAAGGGCATACCTCCGATCCAGGATCGGATCTGGTGGGGGGTAGACTTTCTTTCTTGGTTCAGGCTTAGGTGCGAGACGGTCAGGATCCCTGGGCTATAGAAATAGTGTCCCAGGGATACAAACTGGAGTTCAAAAATTTTCCTCCTCGAGGAAGATTTCTTCTTTCAAGATTATCTGCAAACCAGACAAAAAGAGAGGTGTTCTTACATTGTGATTATTCCTGTTCCTGTACAGGAACACGGGCAGGGTTTTTATTCAAATCTGTTTGTAGTTCCCAAGAAGGAGGGAACTTTCAGACCTGTTTTAGACCTCAAGAGTCTGAACAAGTTTCTCAGAGTTCCATCTTTCAAGATGGAAACTATTCGTACCATTTTTCCATTGATCCAGGAGGGTCAATTTATGACAACAGTGGACTTAAAGGATGCATATCTACATGTTCCTATCCACAGAGATCATTACAAGTTCCTAAGATTTGCCTTTCTGGACAGACACTTTCAGTTTGTGGCTCTTCCTTTCGGGCTGGCGACGGCACCCAGAATTTTCTGGCAGTTTTAAGACCGCGGGGCATTGCGGTGGCACCTTATCTGGACGATATTCTAATCCAGGCGCCATCTTGTCAACAAGCAAGATCTCATACCGACATTGTACTATCCTTCCTGAGAACTCACGGGTGCAAGGTAAATCTGAAAAAGAGTTCCTTAATCCTGAAAGAGTGACCTTCTTGGGAACTGTAATCGATTCGATATCCATGAGGATTTTTCTGACAGAGGTCAGTAAGTCAAAGATTCTAGATACCTATCGAGCCCTTCAGTCCAATCCTTGGCTGTCAGTGGCCCAGTGTATGGAAGTAATCGGACTGATGGTGGCGGCAATGGACATCATCCCATTTGCTCGGTTTCACCTCAGACCTCTGCAGTTAAACATGCTCAGGCTGTGGAATGGAGATTATGCAGACTTGTCTCCTCGAATAACTCTGGAGCAGGAGACAAGGAACTCAGTTCAATGGTGGTTGTCTCTGGATCATCTATCCCAGGGAACATGTTTTCGCAGACCATCCTGGGTGATTGTGACAACAGATGCCAGCCTTCTAGGGTGGGGAGCTGTCTGGGGTCCTCTAAGGGCTCAGGGAGTGTGGACTCCGGCAGAGTCTGTTCTTCTTATAAACATCCTGGAACTGAGAGCAATTTTCATTGCTATTCTAGCCTGGCCTCAGTTGACTTTGGCCCAGTTCATCAGATTCCAGACAGGCAATATAACGACAGTGGCTTACATTAATCATCAGGAGGAACGAGAAGTTCCTTAGCGATGACAGATGTAGCCAAGATAATCCTGTGGGCGGAAGCCCATTCTTGCCATTTGTCAGAGATCCACATCCCAGGGGTGGACAACTGGGAGGCGGACTTTCTGAGCCGGCAGTCCTTTCATCAGGGAGAGTGGGAACTCCATCCGGAAGTATTCTCCGACCTGATTCTCAAATGGGGTCAGCCGGAGTTAGATCTCATGGCGTCTCGTCAGAATACCAAGCTCCCGAGATACGGGTCAAGGTCCAGGGATCCTCAGGCGGAGCTGATAGATGTTCTAGCACAGTGGCATCACTAGGGGGTGCGGGGGGTGCGGGCCGCACCTGGGTGACACCCTCCAGGGGGTGACAAAAAATTTTTTTTTTAATTTTTTTTTATTTTATTTTATTGAAATTCAAAGAAATACAATGTTGAGATGCATAGATTTATTTTATTAGAAGGGCTGGCATTTGTGAACATTGGTGGGACTGGGGAAGTTGTAGACACACAATTTTTTTGCCCCTTGAGCCAGTGCTGCAATTTCAACAAATTGTTTTCCCGGCTGCTTTTGCTTGTTTGTACTTTGCTTCTCCCCTGCTCAATTACTCTATGAATGTTGTGGGCATGCTGTGGGGCTTGCAAAGTTGCGCTGTTTGCCTAAACCTGCCTGCCTATCTGTGCTCAGTGACATGTGGAGCAGTGGAGTCACTCACTGCTGTGCTGTCTCTCTAAACGGGAACTGGGAAATCGTGAGGGGATGCCTGGCACCTGACCGCATAACTGTTTGACACTGTCTCTAAAGTGAAGGAGCCACGTATGATGCCCACCAGACCTTTATGGTTACGGTACACTAAGTGCACACTGAACAGGTAGGAGGGCGGGCGGGGGTCTGGGGGTGGGCAGAGTGCAGAGGTGATTGGCCATAAGAAGCGGTAGGCACGCGGCCCGGGGCTGTGCACTGACAGACTTGGAACAAAGTCAGAGAGCAGAATTTTCATAGTTTGCGCGCCTTAACCTTTCTTCAGTGATTTATTTTAGAGTGCTCTGTTTATCTTTCATTTGATGCTCTGCTGAGCCAGGGAGCAGCTCTAGGCATGAGCTTTATAATTAATGCAGTGCAGTTTACATATTTTGTATGTGTGTGTCTGAGTTTTTTTGTGTGTGTTTTTGTGTGTGTGTCTGAGTGTGTTTCCGAGTGTTTGTGTGTGCATCTGAGTATGTTTTTAAGTGTGTCTGAGTGTTTGTATGTGTGTGTGCCTGTGCTTTTGTGTGTGTCTGCTTTCTGGGGGGGGGGGGGTGACACCATAACTTACCGCACCGGGTGACACCAACCCTAGTGACGCCACTGTTCTAGCAGTTTCTTGGTCCTTCAGCCCAGCATATCTTTTTCCTCCGTTTGCTCTTCTTCCTCGAGTCATTGCTCGAATCAAACAGGAGAAGGCATCAGTGATCCTCATTGCTCCGGCGTGGCCTCACAGGATTTGGTATGCCGATCTGGTGGACATGTCATCCCTTCCACCTTTGAGACTGTCATTAAGGAAGGATCTTTTCATACAGGGACCTTTCCTTCATCCAAATCTAATTTCTCTGAAGATGACTGCTTGGAGATTGAATGCTTAGTTCTATCCAAGCATGGTTTTTCTGATTCGGTCATAGAGACCTTGATTCAGGCGTGTAAGCCTGTAACTAGAAAAATTTACTATAAGATATGACGTAAATATCTTTATTGGTGTGAATCCAAGGGCTACTCATGGAGTAGAGTTAGGATTCCCAGAATTTTGTCTTTTCTCCAAGAAGGGTTGGAGAAGGGTTTATTGGCAAGTTCCCTAAGGGGTCAGATCTCTGCCTTATCTATTTTGTTACACAAATGTCTGGCTGATGTCCCAGATTTTCAATCTTTTTTTCAGGCCTTGGTTAGGATTAGGCCTGTGTTCAAACCAATTACTCCTCCATGGATACCACAAAAAGAAAGTGGTGCTTACCAGTCCTAGGGGGTCCGTGTGTTCTGAACAGCGTCGCTTCAGCGTGTCTCTGGCATGAGCTCCGTGAGCTCAAACAGCTGTTAGTGATATCCTGAGGTAGGGAGCCCAGCCAATGCGCCTCCGTCCAGGGTGCAACTACAGTATGTAGAATCCACACAAAGCAGGCTAAAGGGTTCTCAGACCTTGTCTTCCATGAAGAAAATGATGAAGGGTTCACGGTAGTGTAATAAAAACGGAAGATCCTAGGCTCTAGATACAGACAAAAAGGGGTAACAGAACGGCAACAGCAGACATGTTTCGTGTGGCTCCACCACACTTGATCTTTTCTGTTTTTAGTGTCTCTAATAAACTTCCGTTTTTATTACACTACCGTGACCCCTTCATCATTTTCTTCATGGAAGACAAGGTCTGAGAAGCCCTTTAGCCTGCTTTGTGTGGATTCTACTCCTCCATGGAGGCTGAATTTAGTTCTTAAGGTTCTTTAAGGGGCTCCGTTTGAGCCTGTGCATTCCTCAGATATTAAGTTGTTATCTTGGAAAGTTTTATTTCTTGTTGCTATTTCTCCAGCTCGAAGAGTGTCTGAGCTTTCGGCATTGCAATGCAATTCGCCTTACCTTATTTTTCCATTCAGATAAAGTAGTTTTACGTACTAAACTGGGGTTTCTTCCTAAGGTTGTTTCAGACAGGAACATTAATCAGAAGATTGTTGTTCCTTCCTTGTGTCCTAATCCTTCTTCTCAGAAGGAAAGACTTCTACATAATTTGGACGTAGTCCATGCTTTGAAGTTTTACTTACAAGCAACTAAAGACTTTCGTCAGTCTTCTCTGTTTGTATTAGGGTCAGAAAGCTATGGCAACCTCTCTTTCTTTTTGGTTGAGGAGTATCATCCGATTTGCATATGAGACTGCTGGACAGCAGCCTTCCGAAAGAATTACGGCTCATTCCACTAGGGCGGTTGCTTCCTCATGGGCATTCAAAAATGAAGCTTCTGTGGAACAGATTTGCAAGGCTGCAACTTGGTCTTCTCTTCACACTTTTTCTAAATTTACATATTTCATACTTTTGCCTTGGCTGAGGCTGTTTTTGAGAGAAAGGTTCTTCAAGCAGTGGTGCCTTCCGTTTAGGTTTCCTGCCTTGTCCCTCCCTTATCATCCGTGTATTCTAGCTTTGGTATTGTTATCCAACAAGTAAGGATGATGATCCGTGGACTCATCGTTTCTTTAAAAAGAAAAGAAAATTTATGCTTACCTTGTAAATTTGTTTCTTTTGCAAGATGTACCGAGTCCACGGATTCATCCTTACTTGTGGGATATTATCCTTCCCTACAGGAAGAGAGCACCCACAGCAGAGCTGTCTATATAGCTCCTCCCTTAACTCCACCCCCCCAGTCATTCTCTTTGCCGGCTCTAAGCATGAGGAAGGGTAAAGTGATTGAGGTGATAAACTGTTAGTTTTTATTTTTCTTCAAGCAAGAGTTTGTTATTTTAAATGGTACTGGTGTGTACTATTTACTCTCAGGCAGCTGATAGATGAAGATTGCTGTCTGGAGGTTGATGATCTTAGCATTTGTAACTAAGATCCATTGCTGTTCCCCAGAAGCTGAGGAGTACAGGAAAACTTCAGTGTGAGGAACGGTTTCATGCTATGCAGCATTGAGGTATGTTCAGTCATATATTTCTGGAGAGACTATGTATTTCAGAAAGGCTGACATTTTACCCAGATGGGTAAGGGTAAGCAGTAATCCTAGACTACATAGAGGGGACTTACTTAGCTTACATATGGGTACTATGATGGTTGACACTATTGCAAATTTTTATTAGCAAGGAAAAGGCTGTAACGTTTTTGTGTATATAATGTTTTTGGCTGTAGTGATGGGACTTTATGAGGACACATATGGCTTACTTTTAGAGTTTTAGAACCCACATGGCTAGTTGTTATCTGCTCTGGAGCGGTTCTATGAGGCATTGAGGTGGATGGGCGAGGCCTATTTTCGCGCCTCAATTGCGCTGTTAATTTCTCTCTGAAGGTAGCAAGCTCTATCTCCTGAGGGCCCTAGTGTGTGTTTTGGGCCAAATCGAAGGTTTTCCTCCACATTGTGATCCCTGAGGGCAGGTAGGGCCACAGCAGAGCTGTGGCAAGGTGCTGAGAGTGTTTTATCCGGAGTTTCGATCCGGTTTGCAAATTAAGGGGTTAAATGTTAAAATTTCTTGTGGGGCAATCTTTACTACATAAATTGGGCCTACATACAAAATTCTGAAAAATTTGGTGAACATTTAGGCTGTTTTGCAGAACGTGTATGCTTTTTTTCCTCTTAAAGGCACAGTACCGTTTTTTAAGATTGTTATTTCTTCACTAAATAAAGTTTTTTCATGCTTGTTTGTTGTCATTACTAGCCTGTTCAACATGTCTGACAGTGAGCAAAATCATTGTTCAATGTGTTTAGAAGCCGTTGTGGAACCCCAACTTAGAATGTGTCCCTCATGCACTAATATGTCTATAAATTATAAAGAGCATATTTTAGCCCTTAAAAGTGTGGCGCTGGATGATTCTCAGGCAGAAGGAAACCAGGTTATGCCATCTAATTCTCTCCAAGTGTCACAACCATTAACACCCGCACAAGAGACGCCAAGTACTTCTAGTGCGTCTAATTCTTTTACCCTGCAAGATATGTCCGCGGTTATGAATACTACTCTCACAGAGGTTTTATCTAAGCTGCCTGGGAAGCGCAGTAGCTCTGGGATGAGAATGGATGCCGAGCCCTCTGCCGCATTAGTTGCCGTATCCGATATACCCTCACAATGTTCTGAAGTGGAAAGGGTGAGGGATTTGATGTGTGAGGGAGAGATTTCAGATTCAGGAAAGATGTTCCCTCAGACAGACTCAGATATGACGGCCTATAAATTTAAGCTAGAACATCTCCGATTATTACTCAGGGAGGTACTAGCGACTCTGGATGATTGTGACCCTATTGTGGTTCCAGAGAAACTGTGTAAAATGGATAAATATTTAGAGGTTCCTGTCTACACTGATGTTTTTCCGGTCCCTAAGAGGATTGCGGACATTGTTACTAAGGAGTGGGATAGACCAGGTATTCCGTTCACGCCCCCTCCTACCTTTAAGAAAATGTTCCCCATATCAGACACCATGCGAGACTCATGGCAGACGGTCCCTAAGGTGGAGGGAGCTGTTTCTACTTTGGCTAAGTGTAGAACTATACCTATTGAGGACAGTTGTGCTTTCAAAGATCCTATGGATAAAAAATTGGAGGGTCTCCTAAAGAAAATATTTGTTCATCAGGGTTTTCTTCTCCAACCAATAGCGTTCATTGTGCCTGTAACCACTGCAGCTGCCTTTTGGTTCGAGGCTCTAGAGGAGGCTCTTCAGATGGAGACTCCATTAGATGATATTCTGGATCGAATTAGGGCTCTTAAGCTAGCTAATTCTTTCATTACAGATGCCGCTTTTCAACTGGCTAAATTAGCGGCAAAGAATTCAGGTTTTGCCATCTTAGCGCGTAGAGTGTTATGGCTTAAGTCCTGGTCGGCTGATGTGTCATCAAAATCGAAGCTTTTGACCATCCCTTTCAAGGGTAAGACCCTATTCGGACCTGAACTGAAAGAGATCATTTCAGACATTACTGGAGGCAAAGGCCATGCACTCCCTCAGGATAAGTCAAATAAAATGAGGGTCGAACAAAATAATTTTTGTTCCTTTCGAAACTTCAAAGGTGGTCCCTCTACCTCTTCCCCTGCTGCGAAGCAAGAGGGGAATTTTTGCTCAATCTAAGTCAGTCTGGAGACCAAATCAGGCTTGGAACAAGGGTAAACAGGCCAAGAAGCCTGCTGCTGCCACCAAGACAGCATGAAGGGGTAGCCCCCGATCCGGGACCGGATCTAGTGGGGGGAAGACTTTCTCTCTTTGCTCAGGCCTGGGCAAGAGATGTGCAGAACTCCTGGGTTTTAGAAATAGTAACCCAGGGATACCTTCTAGATTTCAAAGATTCTCCCCCAAGGGGCAGATTTCATCTTTCTCAATTGTCTGCAAACCAGACAAAAAGAGAGGCGTTCTTATGCTGTGTAAAAGATCTACATATCATGGGTGTGATCCATCCTGTTCCGAAAGCAGAACAAGGGCAAGGATTTTACTCCAATCTGTTTGTGGTTCCCAAAAAAGAGGGAACCTTCAGACCAATCTTAGATCTCAAGATCCTAAACAAAGTCCTCAGAGTTCCATCCTTCAAAATGGAGACCATTCGGACTATTTTACCAATGATCGAGGAGGGTCAATATATGACCACTGTGGTTTTAAAGGATGCGTATCTACACATCCCTATCCACAGAGATCATCACCAGTTTCTCAGGTTCACCTTTCTGGACAGGCATTACCAGTTTGTGGCTCTTCCCTTCGGGTTGGTCACGGCTCCCAGAATTTTCACAAAAGTGCTAGGGTCCCTTCTGGCGGTCCTAAGGCCATAGCAGTGGCGCCTTATCTAGACGATATCTTAATTCAGGCGTTGACTTTCCAACTAGCCAAGTCTCACACGGATATCGTGTTGGCTTTTCTAAGATCTCATGGTCTCATGGGTGGAAGGTGAATGTAAAAAAGAGTTATCTTTCCCCTCTCACAAGAGTTTCATTCCTAGGGACTATGATAGACTCGGTGGACATGAAAATATTTCTGACGGAGGTCAGGAAATCAAAACTGTTAACCACCTGCCGAGTGCTTCATTCCATTCCTCGGCCGTCAGTGGCTCAATGTATGGAGGTAATTGGACTGATGGTAGCGGCAATGGACATAGTTCTGTTTGCTCGCTTACATCTTAGACCACTGCAACTATGCATGCTCAATCAGTGGAATGGGGATTATACAGATCTATCTCCTCAGATGGATCTGGATCAAGAGACCAGGCACTCTCTTCTTTGGTGGTTGTCACAGGCTCACCTTTCCCAGGGAATGTGTTTCCGCAGGCCAGCGTGGGTCATAGTGATGACAGATGCCAGCCTACTGGGCTGGGGTGCAGTCTGGAATTCCCTGAAAGCACAGGGTTTGTGGACTCAGGAGGAGGCTCTCCTCCCGATAAATATTCTAGAACTAAGAGCGATATTCAATGCTCTTCAGGCGTGGCCTCAGCTGGCTTCAGCCAGATTCATAAGATTTCAGTAGCACAATATCACGACTGTAGCATACATCAACCATCAGGGGGGAACAAAGAGTTCTCTAGCGATGATAGAAGTTTCCAAAATAATCTGATGGGTAGAGACTCACTCTTGCCATCTATCAGCAATCTATAACCCAGGAGTAGAGAACTGGGAAGCGGATTTTCTAAGTCGTCAGATTTTTCACCCGGGGGAGTGGGAACTCCATCTGGAGGTGTTTGCTCAACTGATTCAGCTATGGGGCACACCAGAATTGGATCTAATGGCGTCTCGTAAGAACGCCAAACTTCCTTGTTATGGGTCCAGGTCAAGGGATCCTCAGGCAGTACTGATAGATGCTCTAGCAGTACCCTGGTCGTTCAACCTGGCTTATGTGTTTCCACCATTCCCTCTCCTTCCTTGTTTGATTGCCAGAATCAAACAGGAGAGAGCTTTGTGGATTTTGATAGCTCCTGCGTGGCCATGCAGGACTTGGTATGCAGACCTGGTGGACATGTCATCTCTGCCACCATGGATTCTACCGCTGAGACAGGACCTTCTGATTCAAGGTCCGTTCAAACATCCAAATCTAATTTCTCTGTGACTGACTGCTTAGAGATTGAACGCTTGATTTTATCCAAGCGGGGTTTCTCTGAGTCGGTCATAGATACCTTGATTCAGGCTCGAAAGCCTGTCACCAGGATATGGCGTGAATATCTTTTTTTGGTGTGAATCCAAAGGCTACTCATGGAGTAAGATCAGGATTCCTAGGATTTTGTCCTTTCTCTAAGAAGGATTGGAGAAGGGATTATCAGCTAGTTCCTTAAAGGGACAGATATCTACTTTGTCCATTCTATTGCACAAGCGTCTGGCAGATGTTCCAGACATTCAGGCGTTCTGTCAGGCTTTAGTTAGAATCAAGCCTGTGTTTAAACCTGTTACTCCGCCATGGAGTTTGAATTTAGTTCTTAAGGTTCTTCAAGGGGTTCCGTTTGAACCCATGCATTCCATAGATATTAAGCTGCTATCTTGGAAAGTTCTGTTTTTAGTTGCTATCTCTTCGGCTCGAAGAGTTTCTGAACTATCTGCATTACAATGCGATTCGCCTTATCTGGTTTTCCATGCTGATAAGGTGGTTTTGCGTACCAAACCTGGATTTCTTCCTAAGGTTGTTTCTAATAGGAATATCAATCAGGAAATTGTTGTTCCTTCTCTGTGTCCTAATCCTTCTTCTAAGAAGGAGCGTCTGTTGCACAACTTGGACGTGGATCGTACTTTGAAATTTTATTTGCAAGCAACCAAAGAGTTCCGTCAAACATCTTCTTTGTTTGTTGTCTATTCTGGGAAACGTAGAGGTCAAAAAGTTACGGCTACCTCACTTTCCTTTTGGCACAAAAGCATCATCCTTTGGCATACGAGACTGCTGGACAGCAGCCTCCTGAAAGGATTACTGCTAATTCTACCAGAGCAGTGGCTTCCACATGGGCTTTTAAAAATGAGGCCTCTGTTGAACAGATTTGTAAGGTTGCGACTTGGTCTTCAATTCATACTTTTTCCAAATTTTCCAAATTTGACACTTTTGCTTCTTCGGAGGCTATTTTTGAGAGAAAGGTTCTGCAAGCAGTGGTGCCTTCTGTTTATGTTCCTGTCTTGTCCCTCCCTTCATCCGTGTCCTAAAAGCTTTGGTATTGGTTCCCACAAGAAAGGATGAATCTGTGGACTCAGTACATCTTGCAAAAGAAAACAAAATTTATGCTTACCTGATAAATTTCTTTCTTTTGCGATGTACCGAGTCCACGGCCCGCCCTGTCTATTCAAGACGGATAGTATTTTTTTTATTGAAAACTTCAGTCACCTCTGCACCTTATAGTTTCTCCTTTCTCTTCCTAAGCCTTCGGTCGAATGACTGGGGGGTGGAGTTAAGGGAGGAGCTATATAGACAGCTCTGCTGTGGGTGCTCTCTTTGCCACTTCCTGTAGGGAAGGATAATATCCCACAAGTAAGGATGAATCCATGGACTCGGTACATCGCAAAAGAAAGAAATTTATCAGGTAAGCATAAATTTTCTTTTTAGACACAATGAGTCCACTGGCCGCCCTGTTCTTTTAAGACAGGTTGTTATTTTTTTGTAAACTTCAGACACCTCTGTACCTTGGCTTTTCCTTTCTCTTCCTAACTTCAGTCGAATGACTGGAGTGGGAGGGAAGGGAGGAACTATTTAACAGCTCTGCTGTGGTGCTCTTTGCCTCCTCCTGCTGACCAGGAGGCGATATCCCACAAGTAAGGATGATGATCCGTGGACTCATCGTGTCTAAAAAGAAACAAATTTATCAGGTAAGCATACATTTTCACTTCTGGATCCACCAATGTTTTGACAGAAAACTTCTGGATCCTTTCAGAAATAACACTTTTTTTTAAAGAAAAACAGCACACATCTGAATCCACCATTTTTTTTTACATTTATATGTTTTTAACACAAACACATCCAGACACTTCTGGATCCACCAATTTTTTACACAAAAACACTGATCCTGCCGGATCCATGTCTAATTCAGACAGATACAAACAAATTTAAATGTTTTCCACATAAACTCATCCAGACACTTCTGGATCGTACAATATTTTGCACAAAAACATCTGGATCCTTTCAGAAGCAATGCTTTTTATAAAATAAACAGTCAGATCCTGACAGATCCATGTCTAATTTAGAGGATCCATGTTTAATTTAGACAGATACGCAGAAATGTAACTGTTATCCCAGACAAACACATTCAGACACTTCTGGATCCAACAATATTTTAAACAAAAACAGCTGGATCCTACCAGATCCATGTCTAATTTAGACAGATATACACACATATAAGTGTTTTCCACACAAACGCATTCAGACACTTTTGAATCCAACCATATTTTACACAAAAACATCTAGGTCCTTTCAGAACCAACACATTTTGTTTGTGTATAAATATATCACTGGATTCAGCAGAGAGTTGGTTCTGGTAGGATCCTGATATTTTTGTGTACAATAGCTTTGGATCCAGGAATGTCTGGATGCGTTTGTGTTGAAAATACTTGGATTTGTATGTACCTGTCTAAATTTAATCTTGTGTGTGTGTGTGATATGTAGTGTGTGTATCTGTCTGTATAAGTGTATGATATGTAGTGTGTCTGCATGTGTAAGTGTATGCTATGTACTATGTAGTGTGTGTGTATGTGCATGTGTAAATGTATGCTATTTAGTGTGTGTGTATCTGTATGTATAGGTGTTTGATATGTAATATCTGTCTGCATGTGTAAGTGTATGCTATGTAGTGTGTGTGTATGTGCATGTGTAATAAGTGTATGCAATGTAGTGTGTGTGTATGTGCATGTGTAAGTGTATGGTATGTAGTGTATGTGGAGGTGCCTGTATAAGTGTATGATATGTAGTGTGTGTCTGCATGTGTAAGTGTATGCAATGTAGTGTGTGTGTATCTGCATGTGTAAGTGTATGCTATGTAGTGTGTGTGTGTGTGTATGTGCATGTATAGGTGTATGATATGTAGTGTGTGTGTATCTGCATGTGTAAGTGTATGCTATGTAGTGTGTGTGTATGTGCATGTGTAAGTGTTTGCTATGTAGTGTGTGTGTATGTGTATGTGCATGTGTAAGGGTATGGTATGTAGTGTGTGTATAGGTGCCTGTATAAGTGTATGCTATGTAGTGTGTGTGTGTATGTATGTGCATGTATAAATGTATAGTATGTAGTGTGTGTATGTGCATGTTTAAGTGTATGGTATGTAGTATGTGTGTGTATGTATGTGCATGTGTAAGTGTATGCTATGTAGTGTGTTACTGTGTATTTTTGCTAACTTTAAAGGCCAGAATATAGAATATTAATGAGGAAAGCAGAGAGCAACACCATTGTTCATCATACAGCCAGAAACGGACTCTTCAATCCACAGCCATCCGAATTACTGAAGAACACCCAGACTCTACAAACTACCTAGATACAAAAGTGTTATCAAATAGGTAACAGAAACATCCTATATAATTGATCCTGGTCTCCAATTTCAGGACAGCACCTAAAGAAACATGATACCCCCTCCATCATCATTTGAACATTAACGCACAAATCATACACAGAACGTTTTGGCAAACAGGACATTTACATACCCTTTGCCAATTTACTTTCAACAGCTTACTTCCTTTTGGGACTGTTTAAAAAGGAGAACCTCACATACAACTATCACAAACAATTGTGTTATGTTTTTAGACATTATTTAATAAAGTAGTTTTTAACAGCCACCCTGGTTGTCTCCAAATATCATTTGGCTTTGCAAAGTTTATGCACCTCATTTTTTATACACAGGAGGATTGTTGACCCTCACTACCACATTGTATTGGCTTCCACCTATACATAAAATTTACACCATACTCCATACAGGAGAAGTCTACCAATAAGAAGAAAATATTGTCCCATACTCCATAGAGGAGAAGTCTATTTAAAAGAAGCGCACCTTACTCCACGGGGAAGAAGTACACCTCCTTTCACAACAGGGAGGCTCACCATATCCAGGAGAAGGAAAGGTTTACCTTACTCTACAGAGAAGAAGCCACCCATACCTTCAGGTACTGGAAGAAGGAAGCGCCACACTACAAGTGATCACCCAAACGGTAAAACAGCTTTAACACAGAGAGGGATTAAATTCCCTCCATGTTTCCAACATATCTCACATGTTTGAGGTTTTAAAAAGTGAGCAATATTCTTTCACTTTTTTGTCACACGACACACCAGTGTTTTCATACTGCACCATAATTTGTTTCTATGTTTTTGTTCTCTCCCTTCTATGAGCGCTGACATCTGAACCCCATACTTCACTATATATATACAGGTAGCCCTCAGTTGACGCCGGGGTTAGGTTCCAGAAGGAATGGTTGTAAATCAAAACCGTTGTAAATTGAAACCCAGTTTATAATGTAAGTCAATGGGAAGTGAGGGAGATAGGTTTCAGGCCCCTCTCAAAATTGTCATAAGTAACACCTAATACATTATTTTTAAAGCTTTGAAATGAAGACTTTAAATGCTAAACAGCATTATAAACCTAATAAAATAATCACACAACACAGAATATATTATTAAACTAAGTTAAATGAACAAAAACATTTGCTAAACAGCATTATAAACCTAATAAAATAATCACACAACACAGACTTCCCTTGCATTTTTCTGCAAACAGTTCTTTATAAATCAGCCCAGATTGGAATGCATAGAGACAGGAAGATCTTGTTCCTTTGAAATCTGCTCGATAGCTCAGGTCTGGTTAAACTGATTAATTTCAGCTTGCTTGGCTTTACTGCAACACAAGCGGACAGCTCCGCCTACTGGCTATTTTAATAAAGGCACTGCTTCTCAATGCTTTCAATAGCAGTCACATGACTGGAAAAAAAGGTTGTTATTCTGAAACGGTGTAAATCGAACCGTTGTAAAACGAGGGCCACCTGTATATATATATATATATATATATATAAAAATATATATATATATATATATATATATATATATATAGAGAGAGAGAGAGAGAGAGAGAGAGACATTAGTATATATATATATATATATATGGAGAGAGAGAGAGACATTAGTATATATATATATATATATATATATATATATAGAGAGAGAGAGAGAGAGAGAGAGAGAGCGCGCCATTAGTGTATATATATAGATATATATATATATATATATATATATATATAGAGAGAGAGAGAGAGAGAGAGAGAGAGAGATAGAGACATTAGTATATATATATATATATATATATATATATATACACACAGAGAGAGAGACATTAGTGTATATATATATATATATATATATATAGAGAGAGAGAGAGAGAGAGACATTAGAGAGAGACATTAGTATATATATATATATATATATATATATAGAGAGAGAGAGAGAGAGACATTAGTTTATATATATATATATATATATATATACAGAGAGAGAGAGAGAGAGAGAGAGAGAGAGAGAGAGAGAGATTAGTATATATATATATATATATATATATATATATAGAGAGAGAGAGAGAGAGAGAGAGAGAGACAGGGACATTAGTATATATATATATATATATATATATATCGATAAGGGCAGTCTAATTTTTGTTTAAACTACTGATGTAGAAACAACCTATTTTGTAACTCTTTTTTTATATAAATAAGTGGGAAAGCCTGCCCAGAGGGAAGTCTTTTGTGGTGACGGAACCACCCTGCCATTTTCAGAAGGGCGGTTTATCGTGGTGATGGAACCACCCTGCCATTTTCAGAATCCACCTGGAAGCAGCTTACGCTGCAATTATGGCACAAATGGTTGTAAATGCTGTGTATTATGCCCAGCAGTGAAGGGGTTAATTAGGGAGATTGTAGCGTTAATTTTAGCTTTAGTGTAGTGCAGTAGACAACCCAAAGTATTGATCTAGGCCCATTTTGGTATATTTCATGCCACAATTTCACCGCCAAATGTGATAAAATAAAAATAATGTTCCCTTTTTCACAAACTTTAGGTTTCTCACTGAAATTATTAACAAACAGCTTGTGCAATTTTGGCACAAATGGTTGTAAATGCTTTTCTTGGATCCCCTTTGTTCAGAAATAGCAGACATATATGGCTTTGGTGTTGCTTTTTGGTAACTAGAAGGCCGCTAATTGCCGCTGTGCATCAAACGTGTATTATGACTAGCAGTGAAGGAGTTAATTAGGTAGCTTGTAGGGAGCTTGATATTCTCATCCATTGGAGAGGAGAGAGAAATCTTTTCGATAATTTATCGATACCCTGAACAAGAATTACATGAATCTGAGACTAACTACAGAGATTGACTTTGAGAAAGTCAACAACCTGGATCTCACCATCTACCGAGACATGTTTGGGTGAGTGGAAACCGATCTCTTTCATAAAGAGACAGCAAAAAAATCTATCCTGAGTTATGAAAACGCTCACCATATATCTACCAAAAACATTATCCCCTTTGGAGAATTTCTACGCCTACGCAGAAACTGTTCAGATAAAGAAACATTCAAACAACAAGCCAAAAATCATGAGAGACTCAAACAGAGGCAAAACCCTAATAGGAGTTTGAAACTGGCATATCACAGGGCACTTCATACCCCTAGAACTGATTTATTTAAACCTAAGGACAAACGGGCCACAGATACCCGCATCAGATTCATTGGTACTTTCAACAATCCCAATGAGGAAATTACCAAGATCCTTAACAAGCATCTCCACATCCTACATACAGATGAAGATATGGCGAAAAGTTTAAGTGACAAAATAGCAGTCAGATGAAGACGAGCTCTAACCATAAGGGACAAAATAGTGAAAAGTAATTTTGTCAAAAATATCTCAGGAAGAAAAGACAAACTAAAAGGCACGTACCCTGTGGCACTTGCAAGTTCTGCCCATATATGTCCAATGTAAAGGAAATGGATATTTTCCAAAGTGGAAAAAGACAAATGACTGAATTATACAACTGCAGAACATCAAATATAATATATTGCATTGAATTCAGGTGCGGCAAAAGGTATGTGGGGATGTCGTCAAGGGAACTGAGAACTAGACTTGGGGAACATAACTGCAACATTAAAAATGCACAAAAAGATTTGGAAAAAGATAAGAACAAAAAGTTGACCACTGTTGCAAGATATTTCCTAGGGGAACTACAACGGAAAACCCAAACTAAAATGCTGGATACTCCAGAAAATCAAACTAGGGATACAAGGAGGTGATACTGAAAAAGAACTTCTGAAAGCAGAAACCATGTGGATCTTCTGGTTGCAAAGTATGTCCCCACTGGGGATGAATGAATAAATTAGCTACAGTGCCTTTCTGTAATAACCATATATATATATACTGTATATATATATATATATATATATATATATATATAAGGGTTTCTGCTTAACCTTCCCCCCCCCCCCCCACGTAATGATTTATATATTTTTCAGATGTATTTAAATACCTGGACATCTGGGTAATAATATCTATGCACTTTTCCCCTCCCCACCCCTCTCTTTTCTTGAGAATAATGCGGGCCACTTTTATTGATATAAAATATTAATATATGAACAATGACAACTACTTGACCTGAATTAACAATCATTATAAAGGACATACAACATGTCCTAATAGAGAAACAACTTGTTGGCACTCTGTACACACAATATATGTGATAATATAGGACAGAGTAAATAAAACGCAATGAATGTTATAAAACATCATTTATATCCTTGATCAGAAACCTACGTTTCTCAAACTATAGTGATTAGTGCGTAATTCCAAAGCTGACACTCCTGTCTCCCCCTTTTCCATTAGATCAGAGGTAATTTGTGAATAAAGCAGAAGATCACGGTACATACAGAGCCATTTTTTCTCTTTTTTGACATACCGTCAATTACGGATTATTAGTTGAGCAATGACAGCTATATCGGGACCTCCATTACAAGTATTATCATGACACGCCTCCTGTCAGAGCAATGTATGCTGGATGCTCAGAAAAAAGGCGTGTGTTGAATCAGTTAATAGGATTGGTGCCAACACCCCCTCACCCTGACCAATCGTCTTCAATATTTTACCTCTCTAGGGACATCTCTCGAATAGTGACGCTCAGTGACGAGCAGTGTTTCCCAAATATGATTGGCTTCTGCTGGTATAAAGGAGTGGTTTTGGTTAATGACCGGTGCCTTTGAAAAAGCAGTTGCAAAACGTGTGTCAGGCGTTCGCACTGCTCCCTGCTTTTATGTCCTATTGATAGCACTCTCTCTCCCAACTGCTGTAATATGTACGTGGGTCCGGATTTTTAAATTAATCTTTTTCTCCACTTTGCCTACTTTGGTTGTAAAATAATAGTTAGCCACAGTAACGGTATTAATAGGTATTATCCAGCCATTTTGGCTGCAATATTTAGTGGCATTCAGCCGCCTTGGCTGCAGTATTAATTAATGCGGTATTATAAGGTATAACTTCAGTCATTTTCGGATGTGATACTAATAGACTGATATTTTTATTAAAAAGTATTAATAAGTACTATCCAGCCCCTTTGGCTGTGATACTACTAGTTTATCTATTCTGGCTACTATTGCAATACGGTATTAAGAGGTATAACTCAAGTCACTTTTGACTGTGATACTAACAGACTGATAGATTGACTAAAGATATTTGATATATGAGCTACGGTTGGTACCTATAGTACCCATGTATTTTGAAACAGGATTTGAACACAACCTTTAACTGGAGGACCAATAGCTTTATTCCTTTACACCGTCATATCAGTCACCACACTGTCTATCTCTTTCATTGTAATAAAGTTTATACCTTTCTCTACATACCCCCCTCACCTTTGTAGGCTCAGTGTCCTTTCTATAAAGGTAAAATTACAATAAGCACTATTTAGATTTTCATGGTAATTTATATCAGCCATTTTGGCTGATACCTTTAATTGTGTCTTTTCAAGCTACTTGCTTAGGAATTACCATCCTTATATTCTATGATATGTATCTGTAATTATCAAGCCGGTCTTGGGACCTTATAGTATATGGTGTGACACTCAGGGAGCAGTCAATCTTATATGTTTTTTTAGTTGTTTTTAAAAGTTTGTGTTTTTTCACCCTTTTTTTTTTTTTTTTTTTTTTTTTAAATTTAATTTTTTATTGAGGTTTTAAAATAAGTAATATTGATGGCCAAGACAGGTCAATTTACCTTAATTATAGGGATCTATCAAAAAAGCGTGATATTAAGGAGGAGAAAATGGTGACTTTTGTCACCCAATATAGTAATCAGTATGAGGAAATTTGTCAAATTATCAGAAAAATCTGTTTATGATAAAAGCTGATGATGGGTTGGAGGAGATTAGTCCAAGAATGTGCAGGTTTGCATTCAGAAAAGGACTGTCCATTGGAAATAGAATTGCTCCTACACAGTTGAAATCTGAGCTTCCAAGAAGAAGCTCATGGTTAGAACATAGAGGGGTATTTAGATGCGGCAATTTACATTGTAAAGCCTACGAGAAGTTAGACCCTAGACAAGAATTTAAAAGCAGTGTAACAGGAGAGGTTTTTGAATTTAAAGGATGCTCAAATTGTAGAGCCACTTATTCCATTTACCTGCTTACTTGTATAGAATGCGAAGTGCAGTACACTGGACTCACTACTAGAGAAGTAAGGTATAGAATTAGAGAGCACCTTTCAAACATAAAATTAGGTAAACTAACTACACCTCTTGTGCTTCATTTCAAAAATTGTCATAATAAAAGTAGCAAAACACTTAGGCCTAGATTTGGAGTTCGGCGGTAGCCGTCAAAACCAGCGTTAGAGGCTCCTAACGCTGGTTTTGGCCGCCCGCTGGTATTTGGAGTCAGTCATTAAAGGGTCTAACGCTCACTTTTCAGCCGCGACTTTTCCATACCGCAGATCCCCCTACGCCATTTGCGTAGCCTATCTTTTCAATGGGATCTTTCTAACGCTGGTATTTAGAGTCGTTTCTGAAGTGAGCGTTAGAGCTCTAACGACAAAATTCCAGCCGCCTGAAAATAGCAGGAGTTAAGAGCTTTCTGGCTAACGCCGGTTTATAAAGCTCTTAACTACTGTACCCTAAAGTACACTAACACCCATAAACTACCTATGTACCCCTAAACCGAGCTCCCCCCACATTGCCGCCACTCAATTAAAATTTTTAACCCCTAATCTGCCGACCGCCACCTACGTTATACTTATGTACCCCTAATCTGCTGCCCCTAACCCCGCCGACCCCTATATTATATTTCTTAACCCCTAACTTGCCCCCCACAACGTCGCCGCAAGCTACTTAAAATAATTAACCCCTAATCTTCCGACCGCAAATCGCCGCCACCTACGTTATCCCTATGTACCCCTAATCTGCTACCCCTAACACCGCCGACCCCTATATTATATTTATTAACCCCTAATCTGCCCCCCTCAACGTCGCCGACACCTGCCTACACTTATTAACCCCTAATCTGCCGAGCGGACCTGAGCGATACTATAATAAAGTTATTAACCCCTAATCCGCCTCACTAACCCTATCATAAATAGTATTAACCCCTAATCTGCCCTCCCTAACATCGCCGACACCTAACTTCAATTATTAACCCCTAATCTGCCGACCGGAGCTCACCGCTATTCTAATAAATGTATTAACCCCTAAAGCTAAGTCTAACCCTAACACTAACACCCCCCTAAGTTAAATATAATTTTTATCTAACGAAATAAATTAACTCTTATTAAATAAATGATTCCTATTTAAAGCTAAATACTTACCTGTAAAATAAATCCTAATATAGCTACAATATAAATTATAATTATATTATAGCTATTTTAAGATTAATATTTATTTTACAGGTAACTTTGTAATTATTTTAACCAGGTACAATAGCTATTAAATAGTTAAGAACTATTTAATAGTTACCTAGTTAAAATAATAACAAAATTACCTGTAAAATAAGTCCTAACCTAAGATATAATTAAACCTAACACTACCCTATCAATAAATTAATTAAATAAACTACCTACAATTACCTACAATTAACCTAACACTACACTATCAATAAATTAATTAAATACAATTCCTACAAATAAATACAATTAAATAAACTAGCTAAAGTACAAAAAATAAAAAAGATCTAAGTTACAGAAAATAAAAAAATATTTACAAACATAATAAAAATATTACAACAATTTTAAACTAATTACACCTACTCTAAGCCCCCTAATAAAATAACAAAGCCCCCCAAAATAAAAAATTCCCTACCCTATTCTAAATTAAAAAAGTTACAAGCTCTTTTACCTTACCAGCCCTGAACAGGGCCCTTTGCGGGGCATGCCCCAAGAATTTCAGCTCTTTTGCCTGTAAAAGAATAAATACAATACCCCCCCCCCCAACATTACAACCCACCACCCACATACCCCTAATCTAACCCAAACCCCCCTTAAATAAACCTAACACTAAGCCCCTGAAGATCTTCCTACCTTGTCTTCACCATACCAGGTTCACCGATCCGTCCTGAAGAGCTCCTCCGATGTCCTGATCCAAGCCCAAGCGGGGGCTGAAGAGGTCCATGATCCGGTCAAAGTCTTCATCCAAGCGGGCAGAAGAGGATCTTCCATCCGATTGAAGTCATCATCCAGGCGGCATCTTCGATCTTCTTCCATCCGGAGCGAAGCGGCAGGATCCTGAAGACATCCAGCGCGGAACATCCATCCGGACCGACGACTGAACGACGAATGACTGTTCCTTTAAGGGACGTCATCCAAGATGGCGTCCCTCGAATTCCGATTGGCTGATAGGATTCTATCAGCCAATCGGAATTAAGGTAGGAATTTTCTGATTGGCTGATGGAATCAGCCAATCAGAATCTAGTTCAATCCGATTGGCCGATCCAATCAGCCAATCAGATTGAGCTCGCATTCTATTGGCTGATCGGAACAGCCAATAGAATGCGAGCTCAATCTGATTGGCTGATTGGATCAGCCAATCGGATTGAACTTGATTCTGATTGGCTGATTCCATCAGCCAATCAGAAAATTCCTACCTTAATTCCGATTGGCTGATAGAATCCTATCAGCCAATCGGAATTCGAGGGACGCCATCTTGGATGACGTCCCTTAAAGGAACAGTCATTCGTCGTTCAGTCGTCGGTCCGGATGGATGTTCCGCGCTGGATGTCTTCAGGATCCTGCCGCTTCGCTCCGGATGGAAGAAGATCGAAGATGCCGCCTGGATGATGACTTCAATCGGATGGAAGATCCTCTTCTGCCCCGCTTGGATGAAGACTTTGACCGGATCATGGACCTCTTCAGCCCCCGCTTGGGCTTGGATCAGGACATCGGAGGAGCTCTTCAGGACGGATCGGTGAACCTGGTATGGTGAAGACAAGGTAGGAAGATCTTCAGGGGCTTAGTGTTAGGTTTATTTAAGGGGGGTTTGGGTTAGATTAGGGGTATGTGGGTGGTGGGTTGTAATGTTGGCGGGGGGGTATTGTATTTATTCTTTTACAGGCAAAAGAGCTGAAATTCTTGGGGCATGCCCCGCAAAGGGCCCTGTTCAGGGCTGGTAAGGTAAAAGAGCTTGTAACTTTTTTTAATTTAGAATAGGGTAGGGAATTTTTTATTTTGGGGGGCTTTGTTATTTTATTAGGGGGCTTAGAGTAGGTGTAATTAGTTTAAAATTGTTGTAATATTTTTATTATGTTTGTAAATATTTTTTTATTTTCTGTAACTTAGATCTTTTTTATTTTTTGTACTTTAGCTAGTTTATTTAATTGTATTTATTTGTAGGAATTGTATTTAATTAATTTATTGATAGTGTAGTGTTAGGTTAATTGTAGGTAATTGTAGGTAGTTTATTTAATTAATTTATTGATAGGGTAGTGTTAGGTTTAATTATATCTTAGGTTAGGACTTATTTTACAGGTAATTTTGTTATTATTTTAACTAGGTAACTATTAAATAGTTCTTAACTATTTAATAGCTATTGTACCTGGTTAAAATAATTACAAAGTTACCTGTAAAATAAATATTAATCCTAAAATAGCTATAATATAATTATAATTTATATTGTAGCTATATTAGGATTTATTTTACAGGTAAGTATTTAGCTTTAAATAGGAATAATTTATTTAATAAGAGTTAATTTATTTCGTTAGATAAAAATTATATTTAACTTAGGGGGGTGTTAGTGTTAGGGTTAGACTTAGCTTTAGGGGTTAATACATTTATTAGAATAGCGGTGAGCTCCGGTCGGCAGATTAGGGGTTAATAATTGAAGTTAGGTGTCGGCGATGTTAGGGAGGGCAGATTAGGGGTTAATACTATTTATGATAGGGTTAGTGAGGCGGATTAGGGGTTAATACATTTATTATAGTAGCGCTCAGGTCCGCTCGGCAGATTAGGGGTTAATAAGTGTAGGCAGGTGTCGGCGACGTTGTGGGGGGCAGGTTAGGGGTTAATAAATATAATATAGGGGTCGGCGGTGTTAGGGGTAGCAGATTAGGGGTACATAGGGATAACGTAGGTGGCGGCGGTTTACGGAGCGGCAGATTAGGGGTTTAAAAAAATATGCAGGGGTCAGCGATAGCGGGGCGGCAGATTAGGGGTTAATAAGTGTAAGGTTAGGGGTGTTTAGACTCGGGGTACATGTTAGAGTGTTAGGTGCAGACGTAGGAAGTGTTTCCCCATAGGAAACAATGGGGCTGCGTTAGGAGCTGAACGTTGCTTTTTTGCAGGTGTTAGGTTTTTTTTCAGCTCAAACAGCCCCATTGTTTCCTATGGGGGAATCGTGCACGAGCACGTTTTTGAGGCCGGCCGCGTCCGTAAGCAACTCTGGTATCGAGAGTTGCATTTGCGGTAAAAATGCTCTACGCTCCTTTTTTGGAGCCTAACGCAGCATTTGATTAAACTCTCGATACCAGAGTTAAATTTATGGTGCGGCCAGAAAAAAGCCCACGGAGCGTTAACAGCCCTTTTACCGCCGAACTCCAAATCTAGGCCTTAGATGGACAATAATAGATGATGCAAAAATGGGCTCAAGAGGAGGTGATAGGGAGTCAGTCTTGGCTAAAAAAGAAATATTCTGGATACACAGACTAAAAATGAGGTTGCCACAAGGATTAAATTCAGAATATGATCTGATCAACTTCTGGCAATAGTCTGTGTGTCCAGAAATAAGGAATATTTGACTCTGACTGTCTAAGGGATAATGCAAATCGATCCCGGAACATAAACTCAAAAACTGGCAGCTAAATTACGGAGTTGGGGACAACAGATATTAAAGAATGAATTTACCCAAAACAAGGGGTCACATAAATTGATATTTAAGTCTTAGATTATCTGGTAAAGGTTGCATTACACTAAAAGGGTACCATTATAGTATATAGTTAAGAAAGGAGTTAACAACATATTTAAATTAAGTATGTAATCATTGATAGCCTTTTCCTCCTTCTATCACTATGTTGATACAAGAGTATCAATTTAGATATGAATTTAAAAGTATTTATAATCATTTTCTGAAATGTGCCAATGTAACTTTATGAAATCATGTCATATATGAGGATGTTTAGAATATACATGAATTGATTGTCCTAAGAAAGTCTTTGTAATAGTATTTACATATGAGTATCTAAATGAATTGGAAAGTAATGGGTTAATTCCCAGGTTTTTGGTTTTAACCAATAGGCAAAAGCCTACAGATTTAAAAAGAGCCGAAAGAGGCTACATAGACCACACTACGATTACGGCCAGCGAGCCGAAACGCGTCAGTGGGTCACTGGGAATAACCCAAACTTTCCATCCTGAGCTGAATTCAAGAATTATTTGTTTGCTGTTCAAGAAATAAACAAAAGACCTTTTAACCGAATAACCGTGAAGGTGCCTTTTTTTTTCGTTATTTGAGATTTAAAATAAGTAAGACAAGCAAGTTATTACACAGAATGTCAAACCACCCACAAAATTGACAAATACAGAGTCAAAAAATAACTCCATCCATCAATACAAATGTTGCTTGAGAATATGTATAAGTATTAAACAATAAACCTCAGTTTTTAATAGGGAATGTCCTCTTAAAGCATGGTACTATATAAAGTAAAGTTAAGTTATATCCCCCAAGAAGATAAAGAGGTCTCTCTTGGGCCTCCTGGACTAAATCATGTACATAATGGGGGACTTTGAAGAAGAAATAAAAATAACAAAATAGGCCACTCTTGGACCTAAGGATTTTTTTCTTAATTATAACATTAACATCTGAATTAAGATATCTAATGAAGTAGCTTAGCACACACAAGAACCATCTTATAATAATTAACTGATTTGCCATAAGGAAATGGCTATTCACTTTCTATTTGGAAGCTGTGCCCCTTAATAAGAGAAAGGAAAAAACAAAAAAAACTATAAACCATATTATAGAGAGAGGGCCAAGTCTCTGATACAGGTATGTTCGCCTTAAGTGGTGAGGGCAGTATACAAATGTGTAATTAAGACCATACTGGGATTGAGTTACATCTTTATAGGTGGCCACGAAGACCGCTGAGGTATAGCTCAATCATACATAAATGTGGCATAGAATCTTGTACATGGATCTAATAATTCAGCTGGTAGGGGATGACTACATTACAGGTCGCAGACAGCAACATTAATCTGAGTTTTCCATGTCCCTCCGGCCGCAAGGAACATGGCAAAAGCTATTCTTGTTAGCATAGTGACTAGGGTAGTTGTGTATTGTTAGAATATCCTACCTGCTCCATAGAACCCCCATGTAAAAGAGTTGTCTTTTGCTGGCACACTACATTAGGTCTGATGTCCTGGTTACAATGGGATATGAACACAGGGCAATAATACCCAATTATTACCTTAATAGAGTAATAGTGCAGGCAGCACCTTGAAATATTTTCTGTGTGACAGACTTAACAACTTCATATTCAAACACACAGTCAATTCTATTTCCATTCATACATATTTACAGCATTTACAGTGTCTGTCCTCAATAATACCCCCTAAGGGAGAGAAAGCATAGAAAGCAATTTCAAATGACATAAATGATAGCATGTTAAACATAAACTCCAGAACCTTCTGTACCATATCTAAGATGAACTGGCTATAGTGATGGGGTAAAACTTATAAAGTTCCAGTCCTATTCATCCTGTGCATGTTAATAAATGTCCAGGTAGCACAGGCCCTTCCCAGGGATCTATCCTATTCCCACCTTCCAAGCACTTATCAGTCTTTGTGGTTTAATGTATCTTACCGCCTCAGGTATAAAAGAGGGACCCAGCAAGTAAAGAGAGACTTTCTTTAGGTCCTTTTCAAGCGCAGCCATGTTGATTAGAGACAGTCCCAGAGCCAAATCTCCACACTGTGTCTGTACCAGGTAGTCAAATTGCCCCTTTGTATATCGCGGCAACTGTCCCTTTAAAGCTACAGGCCAGATTACTATGTCCAAATAGGAACTACCTCCCGGTGTGGCTTCAGAGCCGTTTGTCCAAGTAAAGTAGACAGGGTCTATCCATCCCATATAGGCTCCACTTTGGGTCTCAGAATCAGCTGCAACTGTTTCCATGGGATTATCTGGGATAGCAGCAGTCTCCACTATGGCGTTGGGCACAATACCCAGCTTCCAGCGGATCACCTCCTTGCTTGATGTAGCTGTTACGCAGTCTTTCCCATCTGATCCGTGATCCCGCCAGAGACCAGAGGGGACCGCGGCATAGGTCTCGTCTCCCGGTGTCTCATGAACCCCCAATGCAGGAACCGATCTGGGCCGGTCCTTCTCTGGGCACGAGCTGGATGGGGTCAGCATTATGACTGAGAGGGCCTCCCCCCTGTAAACCCTCCCGGCCAAGCAGGTAACCGGGTCCTCAACCTCCGCCGCTAGTGTATGCTCAGCGGGTATCTGAATCTTCTTACTCTGTGATCTTCCTCCAAGGAGGATAGCACAAAGGTCCCTCTCTAGATCGCGGAAGTGTTCTTGTATGAGGCTACTTATTTGTGACTCCCATCGTGCCAAAGCCTCCATTTGTGCTCAGTGGGTTAGATGTGGTATATGGCAGGATGGGTCTTTGAGGTAGTGCCGTCATGTCAATGATGGTTCTCTGTTGAAAATTAAAAAGGCAGTCTAACTTTGACTGCTATACCCCCACATGTGGGGGGGGGGAGGCTGAATCCTTGTGGAGAGGCCGCCGCCTGAGGTTCCAGCAGTCCAGATCTGGGTCCTGTCGTCATAAACTCTGCAACCAGATATTGTTCTGTTCTGTGTGTTGTGAGCTACTCAAAACTGCTGATGGTTTTGTTATAGGTTACAGGATGGTCTCAACCGGCGGGTTAGGGAACTCAAACTAGGAGCCACAGATATTGCGACCTAACATGGCCGCTGCCTAGACACGCCCCCCCTTTTCACCCTTTTTTAAAGAATAATCATAGTAAAAGTTAAGTTTTAAATATCAAAGAAGATATGGCCTGAGAGAGAGGAGAGAGGGTAAAGAGAAGATATGGCCTGAGAGAGAGGAGAGAGTGTAAAGAGAAGATATGGCCTGAGAGAGAAGGGAGAGGGTAAAGAGAAGATATGGCCTGAGAGAGAAGGGAGAGGGTAAAGAGAAGATATGGCCTGAGAGAGAGGAGAGAGGGTAAAGAGAAGATATGGCCTGAGAGAGAAGGGAGAGGGTAAAGAGAAGATATGGCCTAAGAGAGAGGAGAGAGGGTAAAGAGAAGATATGGCCTGAGAGAGAAGGGAGAGGGTAAAGAGAAGATATGGCCTGAGAGAGAGGAGAGAGGGTAAAGAGAAGATATGGCCTGAGAGAGATGAGAGAGGGTAAAGAGAAGATATGGCCTGAGAGAGAGGAGAGAGGGTAAAGAGAAGATATGGCCTGAGATAGAAGAGAGAGGGTAAAGAGAAGATATGGCCTGAGAGACAGGAGAGAGGGTAAAGAGAAGATATGGCCTGAGAGAGAGGAGAGAGGGTAAAGAGAAGATATGGACTGAGAGAGAAGGGAGAGTGTAAAGAGAAGATATGGCCTGAGAGAGAAGGGAGAGGGTAAAGAGAAGATATGGCCTGAGAGAGAAGGGAGAGGGTAAAGAGAAGATATGGTCTGAGAGAGAGGAGAGAGGGTAAATAGAAGATATGGCCTGAGAGAGAGGAGAGAGGGTAAAGAGAAGATATGGCCTAAGAGAGAGGAGAAAGGGTAAAGAGAAGATATGGCCTGAGAGAGAGGAGAGAGGGTAAAGAGAAGATATGGCCTGAGAGAGAGGAGAGAGGGTAAAGAGAAGATATGGCCTAAGAGAGAGGAGAGAGGGTAAAGAGAAGATATGGCCTGAGAGAGAGGAGAGAGGGTAAATAGAAGATATGGCCTGAGAGAGAGGAGAGAGGGTAAAGAAAAGATATGAGATCCAAATACAAAAAGTAGTAGTTCCAATGCCGGTTAAGAGTAGAAAGTTCCTTTATTGTCATGCACATTAAAAACACCAACGAGCACAGTACAGTTCAGCTAAGGCACAGCACAAACTGACCAGGACTCAGATAAAATAATACAAGTCAAAAGGGAGGAAAGCTGCGCTCCTTATGCAGCAGACATGTTTCGTGCTTGCCAAGCACTTGTTCACTGCTTAAAGGAGCAGCAGCTGCCTTCCGCTTAAATAGGCTACAGCTGTGATGAAAATGTAAAGATGTATAATGTCTAGATAAATTTAAACATAATGTATGATTATCTCCCTCTTGATAAGTATACAAATTATATAAATATATAGTCCAACCAAATATTAATAAGGAAATACAGTGAAACTGGTATATATATTAAATCAAAAATAGTAATAGTAAACATTAGGAGGTTACAAATTAATGCTTGAAAAGGCTAAACTACCTAAAGTAGTGACAATTATCACTAAATACCTATAATTTTCATATTTGTTCAAGACCTCAAATATATATTACTCAGATTTAATTACAATATATCAATGTGCATTCAGCACATACATTTGTTATCATATAGATATCCCTATATACAAAGATCTATGTCTCTTCTAAAATTCAGACCATGAGGCATAGATGTATTTAGGGTGAATATCCAATAAACCTCTCTTAGATTAAGTTTATTCTGTCTATTACCACCTCTTCTCCATTGCGGGACATGATCAATACCCTGCAGGGATAGTAATGATGTATCAGAATTGTGAAGAGTCTTGAAATGTCTCGCAATGGGAGTGTCAGAGTCAGGATCCTCTATGGAACGTACATGTCCCAAGAAACGATCTTTTAGGGGTCTTTTAGACCTCCCCACGCACTGTTTGGAACATCCCCTACATGTCAGGAGATAGATAGTATGGGTAGTGGCACATGTTATGCAGAACTAGATTTGGTGTACTTTTCCGGTATTAGTAGAGGTAAAAAATTCACCTTCATTAACAGATTCACAAGTTTTGCATATTCTGTGTCTACACTTGAAAAAATCTTTTCTCTGTTTGAGCCAACAGTCCTGTTTTGTTCTTGGTAGATCAGAGGGGGATACATAATTACCTATGGTTTTTCCTTTTTTAGAAATAAAGTGACAGCCTTCACTGACTATCCCTTTAAGGATTGGGTCAGTGTACAAAATTGGTAGCGATTCCTTAATTATTTCACAGATCTTATTATATTCAAGACTGTAAGTCGTGATAAATTTAGGTTTATCAATTGTCAAATAATCTTTATTCTTATTTTTGTTTTTGTAATGTAACAATGTGTCCCTTGGTATGGTGTCTACCTCTTCTCGAGCTTTACTTAGTGTAGTCTCATTATATCCTCTCTCTTTCAGTCTCTGAGTTATAATGTCTGCTTGCTTTTTATAATTACTTTCATTTGTACAGTTTCTTTTGGCCCGAATATATTGGCCTTTAGGAATTCCCAAAAGGGTGTGTCTTGGGTGACAGGAGTTGAAATCCAGAATAGTATTTCCTGCCGTCACCTTTCTATACAGGTCAGTTTCTATAGTCCCTGTATCTACATTGCCAAAAATGGTAATGTCCAGAAAATCAATTTTGTCTGAACTTTGTTCACCCGTCAATCTGATATTATGGTCATTATCATTGAGGTAGGTACAAAATTATTCTACTGTGCTATCTGCACAGTCCAAGATAAATATAAGATCGTCTATATATCTGGCAAAAAACATAATGTTATGCCGATAGGGGTTTCTATCCCCAAAGACGTGGAAAAGCTCCCACCATCCCATAAAGAGATTGGCGTAACAGGGGGCAAATTTGGCCCCCATAGCAGTTCCACGTCTCTGGAGATAGAAACCCCCATCGAACATAAAAAAATTGTGAGACAGAAGATATTCAATGGAGTTTAACAAAAACTGTTTAGTTGCTGGGTTGAAGTTACTCTTATTATTTAGAAAGTAATCTATTGCCTGTAGTCCCTTAACGTGCGTGATCGAAGTATATAAGGAAGCCACATCCAACACTAGAAATCTATAATTAGATTTCCATTCCACCTTTTCCAATTTTAACAGTAAAGAGGTGGTGTCCTGTATAAAGCTGGGTAGTGACTTAACAATAGGTTGTAAAAAACTATTGACCAAATCTGAAAGGGGTTCATTCAAAGAGCTAATGCCAGCTATAATAGGATGCCCAGGGGGGTTAACAATATCCTTGTGTATCTTGGGAAGATAATGATATATAGGAGTGACCGGATGTTCAGGAACCAACATATCTTTAGTGGCCTCAGTTATGATGTTGTTATATCTGGCATATGAAACTAGACCAACCAATTCTTTCTTAAAATTAGATATAGGGTTATCCTTTAACCTAATATATACTTCCCTATCCTTTAACTGGCTATTAGCTTCCTTAATGTAGTTGACCCTATCTAGGACCACCACATTACCCCCCTTATCAGAGGGTCTTATAGTGATGGTGTCATTTTGATTCAATTTATTTAAGGCAGCTCTTTCCTTAAAGGACAAATTCATTTTACTACATTTAGGTGTACTATTCAGTATCCTAAGTTTGTCCTCAACCACCTTTTGAAAAATCTCCACAGCACTAGATCTGGAATGTACAGGGTAAAACTCACTTTTTTCTTGAATTTACTCAGGTTGATATTACCTTCTGCTATCTGACCCTCAGTATCCACAGCATTATCATTTAAAAGTTCCTGTAAATCAGTAACACAACAGATATCAGAAAAAGTCATATCATCTTGATTAACAGTATTCTCCATTTGTGTATTCATCAAATTATTGGTTCCTTGCTGTGCCCACTCAGCATTAATAAAATGTTTACACAAAATTAATTTGCGCACAAATTTATTAATATCCACAATTGTGTTGAACAGATTAAAATGCTGAGAGGGGACAAAATTCAACCCTTTAGACAATACTCTTTGTTCCACTGCAGTGAGATGTACACTAGACAGATTCAAAACATTATTGTCTATATGATATGGCCTGAGAGAGAGGAGAGAGTGTAAAACGAAGATATGGCCTGAGAGAGAAGGGAGAGGGTAAAGAGAAGATATGGCCTGAGAGAGAGGAGAGAGTGTAAAACGAAGATATGGCCTGAGAGAGAAGGGAGAGGGTAAAGAGAAGATATGGCCTGAGAGAGAGGAGAGAGGGTAAAGAGAAGATATGGCCTGAGAGAGAGGAGAGAGGGTAAAGAGAAGATATGGCCTGAGAGAGAGGGTAAAGAGAAGATATGGCCTGAGAGAGAGGAGAGAGTGTAAAACGAAGATATGGCCTGAGAGAGAGGAGAGAGGGTAAAGAGAAGATATGGCCTGAGAGAGAGGAGAGAGGGTAAAGAGGAGATATGGTCTGAGAGAGAGGAGAGAGGGTAAAGAGAAGATATGGCCTGAGAGAGAGGAGAGAGGGTAAAGAGAAGATATGGCCTGAGAGAGAGGAGAGAGGGTAAAGAGAAGATATGGCCTGAGAGAGAGGAGAGAGGGTAAAGAGAAGATATGGCCTGAGATAGAAGAGAGAGGGTAAAGAGAAGATATGGCCTGAGAGAGAGGAGAGAGGGTAAAGAGAAGATATGGCCTGAGAGAGAGGAGAGAGGGTAAAGAGAAGATATGGCCTGAGAGAGAGGAGAGAGGGTAAAGAGAAGATATGGCCTGAGAGAGAGGAGAGAGGGTAAAGAGAAGATATGGCCTGAGAGAGAGGAGAGAGGGTAAAGAGAAGCTATGGCCTGAGAGAGAGGAGAGAGGGTAAAGAGAAGCTATGGCCTGAGAGAGAGGAGAGAGGGTAAAGAGAAGATATGGCCTGAGAGAGAAGGGAGAGGGTAAAGAGAAGATATGGCCTGAGAGAGAAGGGAGAGGGTAAAGAGAAGATATGGCCTGAGATAGAGGAGAGAGGGTAAAGAGAAGATATGGCCTGAGAGAGAGGAGAGAGGGTAAAGAGAAGATATGGCCTGAGAGAGAGGAGAGAGTGTAAAGAGAAGATATGGCCTGAGAGAGAGGAGAGAGTGTAAAGAGAAGATATGGCCTGAGAGAGAAGGGAGAGGATAAAGAGAAGATATGGCATGAGAGAGAGGAGAGAGGGTAAAGAGAAGATATGGCCTGAGAGAGAGGGGAGAGGATAAAGAGAAGATATGGCCTGAGACAGAGGAGAGAGGGTAAAGAGAAGATATGGCCTGAGAGAGAGGAGAGAGGTGAGAGGTTAAAGAGAAGATATGGCCTGAGAGAGAAGGGAGAGGGTAAAGAGAAGATATGGCCTGAGATAGAGGAGAGAGGGTAAAGAGAAGATATGGCCTGAGAGAGAGGAGAGAGGTTAAAGAGAAGATATGACCTGAGAGAGAGGAGAGAGGTTAAAGAGAAGATATGGCCTGAGAGAGAAGGGAGAGGGTAAAGAGAAGATATGGCCTGAGAGAGAAGGGAGAGGGTAAAGAGAAGATATGGCCTGAGAGAGAAGGGAGAGGGTAAAGAGAAGATATGGCCTGAGAGAGAGGAGAGAGGGTAAAGAGAAGATATGGCCTGAGATAGAAGAGAGAGGGTAAAGAGAAGATATGGCCTGAGAGAGAGGAGAGAGGGTAAAGAGAAGATATGGCCTGAGAGAGAGGAGAGAGGGTAAAGAGAAGATATGGCCTGAGAGAGAGGAGAGAGGGTAAAGAGAAGATATGGCCTGAGAGAGAGGAGAGAGGGTAAAGAGAAGATATGGCCTGAGAGAGAGGAGAGAGGGTAAAGAGAAGCTATGGCCTGAGAGAGAGGAGAGAGGGTAAAGAGAAGCTATGGCCTGAGAGAGAGGAGAGAGGGTAAAGAGAAGATATGGCCTGAGAGAGAAGGGAGAGGGTAAAGAGAAGATATGGCCTGAGAGAGAAGGGAGAGGGTAAAGAGAAGATATGGCCTGAGATAGAGGAGAGAGGGTAAAGAGAAGATATGGCCTGAGAGAGAGGAGAGAGGGTAAAGAGAAGATATGGCCTGAGAGAGAGGAGAGAGTGTAAAGAGAAGATATGGCCTGAGAGAGAGGAGAGAGTGTAAAGAGAAGATATGGCCTGAGAGAGAAGGGAGGGGATAAAGAGAAGATATGGCATGAGAGAGAGGAGAGAGGGTAAAGAGAAGATATGGCCTGAGAGAGAGGGGAGAGGATAAAGAGAAGATATGGCCTGAGACAGAGGAGAGAGGGTAAAGAGAAGATATGGCCTGAGAGAGAGGAGAGAGGTGAGAGGGTAAAGAGAAGATATGGTCTGAGAGAGAAGGGAGAGGGTAAAGAGAAGATATGGTCTGAGAGAGAAGGGAGAGGGTAAAGAGAAGATATGGCCTGAGATAGAAGAGAGAGGGTAAAGAGAAGATATGGCCTGAGAGAGAAGGGAGAGGGTAAAAAGAGAGACTGAAGAGGGGAGGGAGTGGAGAAAGATAGATAAGAGATTATAATTTTTTTTAAATCCCCTGGTCTGCTATGACCTCACATTAATGTCAACACACTCTGCTTTCTCTCAGTTCAACAATTTCCTTTTTCTGTCCTGCTGTTGTCTTCTCCAGAACCCTAGCTGATCTTGCTAACTTCTATGCACTTATTTTTTGTTAATTTATGTAGTATTATTTCATTTATGGTAGAAAACAAAAATAATTTCAATAAAGACTGCACAATAAGGTTTTTCACCTTGGCTAGACATATGCAAGGAGCCCCCCTTATTGTGCAGTCATTTTTTTTATATTCGCCACTCACAACTTTTGATCCCACCCATTACCCCGTTTTGGTTAAATTATTTTGTAGATCAGGACAAGTAGATTGTCACAAGGGACAAGTAGATTGGGCTCCTGCTTTAGTCAGTTGGGCAAGTAGTTTTTTTTTAAAAAAACATTCCATACCAATGACAATTTTGTGTTTAACTCTTGCAAATAGATTAATCATTTAAAGGCACAGTATACACCAATTTTCATATAACTGAATGTAATAAACACTACTACAAAGAAGAATATGCACAGATCATAATATAAATATCCAGTATAAAACCTTTTTAAAAATGTACTTAGAAGCTCCCAATTTAGCACTGTTGATAAGGTTAGCTGGGACACCCAGTGAGATGGGCTGGAAAGCAAAAAAGCAGTCCCCCCATTCCCCTGCTTATGAAAATACTATTTATACAAATAGGAGCAAGCTGAAGTCTGTATACATCAGTATACATCTAAAACGTTGGGGCTTGGTTAGGAGTCTGAAAATCAGCACAATGTTAATTTAAAAAAATAGGCACAACTATACATTAAAAAAACATAAACAAAAAACTGTGTGGGCTATATAAATGGACCCTCTACAAAACATTTATGCAAATAAAAATGTAGTGTACAATGTCCCTTTAAGTCAGCTACAGAGCAGCAATACACCACTACTGAGCACATCTGGTGAGCCAATGACAAGAGGCTTATCTAGCCACCAATCAGCAGCTAGCTCCCTGTAATGCACTACCGCTGTTGAAGACATGAACATATTCTTTTCAGCAAATGCTACCAAGAGAACAAAGCACATTTGATAAAAGATGTGAATTTATAGTGTCTTAAAATTTAAGTTTTATGATTCAGATAAAGAATATCATTTAAACAAAATTTATTATAAAGCTCCATTATCAAAACCTACACCTTGCTTTTATATGCACACTTTCTGGTTGGGGTCACTAGTGATGTCACTGATGATGTCATCATTGATGTATTAAAAAGCTCCCAATGGGGGGGGGCAGTTTAAGTTTTGAATGTCCTTGCTTTAGAATGTTTTAGTGCAGACTTAAATTCTGACATTAAATGGATAGAAAACATATTTTTATAATTTACTTCAATTTTTCTTTTGTTTTCTTGTGATCTTATGTTGAAAACAAGGACATAAGCTTAGGAGTGGGCCCATTTCCGGAGCACAATATGGCAGCAGTTTTGCAAGAATGGTATCACTATTTCCTTTTGTGTAGTGCACAAGATGCCTACCTAGGTATTTCTTCTACACAGAATATCATGGGAACAAAGCGAATTTGAAAACAGAAGTAAATTTGAAACTTTTTGAAAATGGTTTGTTCTGTCTGAATAATAATTTGTTTGGGGGTTTCATATCCCTTTAACCCCTTCAAAGGACCGTCTACACCAGAGTTGTTATTGTTTAAAAAGATAGACAATCCCTTTATTACCCATTCCGTAGTTTTGCATAACCAACACTGTTATATTAATGCACTTTTTACCTCTGTGATTGCCTTGTATCTAAGCCTCTGCAAACTGTCCCTTATTTCAGTTCTTTTGACAGACTTGCGTGAGCACGATGTTATCTATATGACACACACAAACTAACGCCCTCTACTGGTGAAAAACTGTCAAAATGCATTCAGTTAAAAAGCGTTCTTCAAGGTCTTACAAATTAGCATATGAGCTTTCTAGGTTTAGCTTTCAACTAAGAATACCAAGGAACAAAGCAAAATTGTTTATAAAAGAAAAATGGAAAGAAGTTAAAATGACATTGCCCTATCTGAATCATGAAAGATTATTTTTTGACTAGATTGTCCCTTTAATGACCATTGCTTTTCCCTGAGAGAGTTGCACAGTGGGTATTAACCCTTCCCTAGCACAGAGAGCTGCACAGTGTGTATTAACCCCTTCACTAGCACAGAGAGTTGCACAGTGTGTATTAACCCCTTCACTAGCACAGAGAGCAGTACAGTGTGTATTAACCCTTCACTAGCACAGAGAGATGCACAGTGTGTATTAACCCTTCACTAGCACAGAGAGCTGCACAGTGTGTATTAACCCTTCGCTAGCACAGAGAGCAGCACAGTGTGTATTAACCCTTCACTGGCAGAGAGAGCAGCACAGTGTGTATTAACCCTTCACTGGCAGAGAGAGCAGCACAGTGTGTATTAACCCTTCACTAGCACAGAGAGCAGCACAGTGTGTATTAACCCTTCACTGGCAGAGAGAGCAGCACAGTGTGTATTAACCCTTTGCTAGCACAGAGAGCAGCACAGTGTGTATTAACCCTTCACTGGCAGAGAGAGCAGCACAGTGTGTATTAACCCTTCACTAGCACAGAGAGCAGCACAGTGTGTATTAACCCTTCACTGGCAGAGAGAGCAGCACAGTGTGTATTAACCCTTTGCTAGCACAGAGAGCAGCACAGTGTGTATTAACCCTTCACTGGCAGAGAGAGCAGCACAGTGTGTATTAACCCTTCACTGGCAGAGAGAGCAGCACAGTGTGTATTAACCCTTCACTAGCACAGAGAGCAGCACAGTGTGTATTAACCCTTCACTGGCAGAGAGAGCAGCACAGTGTGTATTAACTCTTCACTAGCACAGAGAGCAGCACAGTGTGTATTAAACCTTCACTAGCACAGAAGCATACTTGCCAACTGTCCCGTTTTTGCCGGGACAGTCCCGGAATTTGGGACTCGGTCCCGGCCATTTAAATGTCCCGGACTGTCCCAGCAAGTTAGTAGCAGGCTGCAGCTTTTTGCTTTACTGCGATCATGTGTGCCACTCCTGAGCCCTCCTCCTAATTTTTCATGAATCTCTCGCGATTGCGCGGTCAGCGACGAGCACCTGTGACGTCACCATGATCATCACATGACCATCCCACGTTGCCGCTCACTGAAGCAGTGCGACCAGCCTTCTCACACGCGACAGCAGTGGAGGACAGCCAGGAACAGTCGTGTCTCTGTCACACACACCCAACTCAGAGACAGTCGAGTAGACTCAGAGAGCCGATCAGTGACCAGGTGAGTGAATCACCATTATTTAAAAAATAAAAAAAAATGCTGTGACTTCACTGTTTTGTTAAGGTGACAGACCGTAATTTAAAAAATAAAAAAACTTGACAAGTTGTGTTTCTAAGTTAAAGTAATTAAATAACAAATAAACTACCCAGGTAGTCATGATTTGCTAATAACAGGGTTAATTAACAAATAAATGAAGCTACAACCTTTACTACATTCAAAATATTACAGAACCAACAGCAGATAATAACAAAATAAACTGTATATAACAGTGGCAGATTATTTGCTAATATCAGGGGTAATTCAAAAATTAAGAAGCTTTTAACTGAAAAATATCTACTTTTATATACAGTTTATTTGTTATATATGCTGGTTGTATAATAGTAACAGATCATTTGCTGTACCCTATTGTATTCATTAGAATGAAAGGAAAGGTGAAAATTGCCTGTCCTTCCTCTTGTTCTTGTTACCTAACTCTGGCCTAGATTTAGAGTTTGGCGTTAGCCGTGAAAACCAGCGTTAGAGGCTCCTAACGCTGGTTTTAGGCTACCGCCGGTATTTGGAGTCACTCAAAATAGGGTCTAACGCTCACTTTCCAGCCGCGACTTTTCCATACCGCAGATCCCCTTACGTAAATTGCGTATCCTATCTTTTCAATGGGATTTTTCTAACTCCGGTATTTAGAGTCGTTTCTGAAGTGAGCGTTAGACATCTAACGACAAAACTCCAGCCACAGGAAAAAAGTCAGTAGTTAAGAGCTTTCTGGGCTAACGCCGGTTTCTAAAGCTCTTAACTACTGTACTCTAAAGTACACTAACACCCATAAACTACCTATGTACCCCTAAACCGAGGTCCCCCCACATCGCCGACACTCTAAAAAAAATTTTTAACCCCTAATCTGCCGACCGCCACCTACGTTATCCTTATGTACCCCTAATCTGCTGCCCCTAACACCGCCGACCCCTGTATTATATTTATTAACCCCTAATCTGCCCCCCTCAACGTCGCCTCCACCTGCCTACACTTATTAACCCCTAATCTGCCGACCGCAAAGCGCCGCCACCTACGTTATCCTTATGTACTCCTAATCTGCTGCCCCTAACACAGCCGACCCCTATATTATATTTATTAACCCCTAATCTGCCCCCCACAACGTCGCCTCCACCTGCCTACACTTATTAACCCCTAATCTGCCGACCGGACCTGAGCGCTACTATAATAAAGTTATTAACCCCTAATCCGCCTCACTAACCCTATAATAAATAGTATTAACCCCTAATCTGCCCTCCCTAACATCGCCGACACCCAACTTCAATTATTAACCCCTAATCTGCCGACCGAATCTCGCCGATATTCTAATAAATGTATTAACCCCTAAAGCTAAGTCTAACCCTAATACTAACACCCCCCTAAGTTAAATATAATTTAAATCTAACGAAATTAATTAACTCTTATTAAATAAATGATTCCAATTTAAAGCTAAATACTTACCTGTAAAATAAATCCTAATATAGCTACAATATAAATTATAATTATATTATAGCTATTTTAGGATTTATATTTATTTTACAGGTAACTTTGTATTTATTTTAACCAGGTACAATAGCTATTAAATAGTTAAGAACTATTTAATAGCTAAAATAGTTAAAATAATTACAAATTTACCTGTAAAAGAAATCCTAAACTAAGTTACAAATAAACCTAACACTAGACTATCAATAAATTAATTAAATAAACTACCTACAATTACCTACAATTAACCTAACACTACACTATCAATAAATTAATTAAATACAATTGCTACAAAGAAATACAATTAAATAAACTAGCTAAAGTACAAAAAATAAAAAAGAACTAAGTTACAAAAAATAAAAAATTATTTACAAACATAAGAAAAATATTACAACAATTTTAAACTAATTACACCTACTCTAAGCCCCCTAATAAAATAACAAAGCCCCCCAAAATAAAAAAAATGCCCTACCCTATTCTAAATTACTAAAGTTCAAAGCTCTTTTACCTTACCAGCCCTGAACAGGGCCCTTTGCGGGGCATGCCCCAAGAAATTCAGCTCTTTTGCCTGTAAAAAAAAACATACAATACCCCCCCCAACATTACAACCCACCACCCACATACCCCTAATCTAACCCAAACCCCCCTTAAATAAACCTAACACTAAGCCCCTGAAGATCATCCTACCTTGTCTTCACCATACCAGGTTCACCGATCGGTCCAGAAGAGCTCCTCCGATGTCCTGATCCAAGCCCAAGCGGGGGGCTGAAGAGGTCCATGATTCGGCTGAAGTCTTCATCCAAGAGGGCCAGAAGAGGTCTTCCATCCGATTGAAGTCTTCATCCAAGCGGCATCCATCCAGAGCGAAGCGGCAGCATCCTGAAGACCTCCACCGCGGAACATCCATCCTGGCCGACGACTGAACGACGAATGACGGTTCCTTTAAATGACGTCATCCAAGATGGCGTCCCTCGAATTCCGATTGGCTGATAGGATTCTATCAGCCAATTGGAATTAAGGTAGGAATATTCTGATTGGCTGATGGAATCAGCCAATCAGAATCAAGTTCCGATCAGCCAATCAGATTGAGCTCGCATTCTATTGGCTGTTCCGATCAGCCAATAGAATGCAAGCTCAATCTGATTGGCTGATTGGATCAGCCAATCGGATTGAACTTGATTCTGATTGGCTGATTCCATCAGCCAATCAGAATATTCCTACCTTAATTCCTACCTTAATTCCGATTGGCTGATAGAATCCTATCAGCCAATCGGAATTTGAGGGACGCCATCTTGGATGACGTCATTTAAAGGAACCGTCATTCGTCGTTCAGTCGTCGGCCAGGATGGATGTTCCGCGGTGGAGGTCTTCAGGATGCTGCCGCTTCGCTCCGGATGGATGCCGCTTGGATGAAGACTTCAATCGGATGGAAGACCTCTTCTGGCCCGCTTGGATGAAGACTTCAGCCGGATCATGGACCTCTTCAGCCCCCCGCTTGGGCTTGGATCAGGACATCGGAGGAGCTCTTCTGGACCGATCAGTGAACCTGGTATGGTGAAGACAAGGTAGGATGATCTTCAGGGGCTTAGTGTTAGGTTTATTTAAGGTGGGTTTGGGTTAGATTAGGGGTATGTGGGTGGTGGGTTGTAATGTTGGGGGGGGGGTATTGTATTTATTAGGGGGCTTAGAGTAGGTGTAATTAGTTTAAAATTGTTGTAATATTTTTCTTATGTTTGTAAGTAATTTTTTATTTTTTGTAACTTAGTTCTTTTTTATTTTTTGTACTTTAGCTAGTTTATTTAATTGTATTTCTTTGTAGCAATTGTATTTAATTAATTTATTGATAGTGTAGTGTTAGGTTAATTGTAGGTAATTGTAGGTAGTTTATTTAATTAATTTATTGATAGTCTAGTGTTAGGTTTATTTGTAACTTAGGTTAGGATTTCTTTTACAGGTAAATTTGTAATTATTTTAACTATTTTAGCTATTAAATAGTTCTTAACTATTTAATAGCTATTGTACCTGGTTAAAATAAATACAAAGTTACCTGTAAAATAAATATAAATCCTAAAATAGCTATAATATAATTATAATTTATATTGTAGCTATATTAGGATTTATTTTACAGGTAAGTATTTAGCTTTAAATTGGAATAATTTATTTAATAAGAGTTAATTAATTTCGTTAGATTTAAATTATATTTAACTTAGGGGGGTGTTAGTATTAGGGTTAGACTTAGCTTTAGGGGTTAATACATTTATTAGAATAGCGGCGAGATTCGGTCGGCAGATTAGGGGTTAATGTTTGAAGTTAGGTGTCGGCGATGTTAGGGAGGGCAGATTAGGGGTTAATACTATTTATGATAGGGTTAGTGAGGCGGATTAGGGGTTAATAACTTTATTATAGTAGCGCTCAGGTCCGGTCGGCAGATTAGGGGTTAATAAGTGTAGGCGACGTTGTGGGGGCAGATTAGGGGTTAATAAATATAATATAGGGGTCGGCGGTTTTAGGGGCAGCAGATTAGGGGTACATAGGGATAATGTAAGTAGCGGCGGTTTACGGAGCGGAAGATTAGGGGTTAATAATAATATGCAGGGGTCAGCGATAGCGGGGGCGGCAGATTAGGGGTTAATAAGTGTAAGGTTAGGGGTGTTTAGACTCGGGGTACATGTTAGAGTGTTAAGTGCAGACGTAGGAAGGGTTACCGCATAGCAAACAATAGGGCTGCGTTAGGAGCTGAACGCGGCTTTTTTGCAGGTGTTTGTTTTTTTTTTCAGCTCAAACAGCCCCATTGTTTCCTATGGGAGAATCGTGCACGAGCACGTTTTTGAGGCTGGCCGCGTCCGTAAGCAACTCTGGTATCGAGAGTTGAAGCTGCGTTAAAAATGCTCTACGCTCCTTTTTTGGAGCCTAACGCAGCCTTTATGTGGACTCTCGATACCAGAGTTATTTTTATGGTGCGGCCAGAAAAAAGCCGGCGTTAGTTTTTCGGGTCGTTACCGACAAAACTCCAAATCTAGGCCTCTGTCTTCTGACTTGCCAAAGTTCCAAGGTCAGCTAAAATCTCTGCAAAATGCCATTAAAAAGGTTGAGAATAACCTGTTTATTAGTTTTTCACATTTAACCAGTGTCCAGTATATATTATAATCATACACAACTCTGGCCTTTTTTCTAACTTTATTACTTAAACAGTTCAAAATGTTTAAAATAGTTATGTGCCAAACCAAATCTGAGCTAAACATGAGGTTTTCAAAGCAAGTTCTTAAATTGGGTCCAGTATGGGAAAAAAAGGAAAACTTTGACATGAATAAATTATAATGTGCTAACACAATCCTCAATCAGATGCCACAAAGGTGATTTTAGGTTTTCACCAGCTGGATAAAGATAGCTGAAGGTGACTTTTTGCTCTAGTGTGTCTATTGTCAGTCCCCCCCTACATAATATTATATAGCCCTGTCACCCAGCATAATATCTAGCCCCCATCCCACCTACATAATATTATATAGCCCTGTCACCCAGCATAATATCTAGCCCCCATCCCCCTACATAATATTATATAGCCCTGTCACCCAGCATAATATCTAGCCCCCATCCCCCTACATAATATTATATAGCCCTGTCACCCAGCATAATATCTAGCCCCCATCCCCCCTACATAATATTATATAGCCCTGTCACCCAGCATAATATCTAGCCCCCATCCCCCTACATAATATTATATAGCCCTATCACCCAGCATAATATCTAGCCCCCATCCCCCCTACATAATATTATATAGCCCTGTCACCCAGCATAATATCTAGCCCCCATCCCCCCTACATAATATTATATAGCCCTGTCACCCAGCATAATATCTAGCCCCCATCCCCCAAACATAATATTATATAGCCCTGTCACCCAGCATAATATCTAGCCCCCATCCCCCCTACATAATATTATATAGCCCTGTCACCCAGCATAATATCTAGCCCCCATCCCCCCCTACATAATATTATATAGCCCTGTCACCCAGCATAATATCTAGCCCCCATCCCCCCTACATAATATTATATAGCCCTGTCACCCAGCATAATATCTAGCCCCCATGACCCTTACATAATATTATATAGCCCTGTCACCCAGCATAATATCTAGCCCCCATCCCCCCTACATAATATTATATAGCCCTGTCACCCAGCATAATATCTAGCCCCCATCCCCCCCTACATAATATTATATAGCCCTGTCACCCAGCATAATATCTAGCCCCCATCCCCCCTACATAATATTATATAGCCCTGTCACCCAGCATAATATCTAGCCCCCATCCCCCCTACATAATATTATATAGCCCTGTCACCCAGCATAATATCTAGAACCCATCCCCCCTACATAATATTATATAGCCCTGTCACCCAGCATAATATCTAGCCCCCATCCCCCCTACATAATATTATATAGCCCTGTCACCCAGCATAATATCTAGAACCCATCCCCCCTACATAATATTATATAGCCCTGTCACCCAGCATAATATCTAGCCCCCATCCCCCCCTACATAATATTATATAGCCCTGTCACCCAGCATAATATCTAGCCCCCATCCCCCCTACATAATATTATATAGCCCTGTCACCCAGCATAATATCTAGAACCCATCCCCCCTACATAATATTATATAGCCCTGTCACCCAGCATAATATCTAGCCCCCCTCCCCCCCTACATAATATTATATAGCCCTGTCACCCAGCATAATATCTAGCCCCCATCCCCCCTACATAATATTATATAGCCCTGTCACCCAGTATAATATCTAGAACCCATCCCCCCTACATAATATTATATAGCCCTGTCACCCAGCATAATATCTAGCCCCCATCCCCCCCTACATAATATTATATAGCCCTGTCACCCAGCATAATATCTAGCCCCCATCCCCCCTACATAATATTATATAGCCCTGTCACCCAGCATAATATCTAGCCCCCATCCCCCCTACATAATATTATATAGCCCTGTCACCCAGCATAATATCTAGCCCCCATCCCCCCTACATAATATTATATAGCCCTGTCACCCAGCATAATATCTAGACCCCATCCCCCCTACATAATATTATATAGCCCTGTCACCCAGCATAATATCTAGCCCCCATCCCCCCTACATAATATTATATAGCCCTGTCACCCAGCATAATATCTAGCCCCCATCCCCCCTACATAATATTATATAGCCCTGTCACCCAGCATAATATCTAGCCCCCATCCCCCCTACATAATATTATATAGCCCTGTCACCCAGCATAATATCTAGCCCCCATCCCCCCTACATAATATTATATAGCCCTGTCACCCAGCATAATATCTAGCCCCCATCCCCCCTACATAATATTATATAGCCCATGTCACCCAGCATAATATCTAGCCCCCATCCCCCCTACATAATATTATATAGCCCTGTCACCCAGCATAATATCTAGCCCCCTTCCCCCCTACATAATATTATATAGCCCTGTCACCCAGCATAATATCTAGCCCCCATCCCCCCTACATAATATTATATAGCCCTGTCACCCAGCATAATATCTAGAACCCATCCCCCCTACATAATATTATATAGCCCTGTCACCCAGCATAATATCTAGCCCCCATCCCCCCTACATAATATTATATAGCCCTGTCACCCAGCATAATATCTAGACCCCATCCCCCCTACATAATATTATATAGCCCTGTCACCCAGCATAATATCTAGAACCCATCCCCCCTACATAATATTATATAGCCCTGTCACCCAGCATAATATCTAGCCCCCATCCCCCCTACATAATATTATATAGCCCTGTCACCCAGCATAATATCTAGCCCCCATCCCCCCTACATAATATTATATAGCCCTGTCACCCAGCATAATATCTAGCCCCCATCCCCCCTACATAATATTATATAGCCCTGTCACCCAGCATAATATCTAGCCCCCATCCCCCCTACATAATATTATATAGCCCTGTCACCCAGCATAATATCTAGCCCCCATCCCCCCTACATAATATTATATAGCCCTGTCACCCAGCATAATATCTAGCCCCCATCCCCCCTACATAATATTATATAGCCCTGTCACCCAGCATAATATCTAGCCCCCATCCCCCCTACATAATATTATATAGCCCTGTCACCCAGCATAATATCTAGCCCCCATCCCCCCTACATAATACTATATAGCCCTGTCACCCAGCATAATATCTAGCCCCCATCCCCCCTACATAATATTATATAGCCCTGTCACCCAGCATAATATCTAGCCCCCATCCCCCCTACATAATATTATATAGCCCTGTCACCCAGCATAATATCTAGCCCCCATTCCCCCTACATAATATTATATAGCCCTGTCACCCAGCATAATATCTAGAACCCATCCCCCCTACATAATATTATATAGCCCTGTCACCCAGCATAATATCTAGCCCCCATCCCCCCTACATAATATTATATAGCCCTGTCACCCAGCATAATATCTAGAACCCATCCCCCCTACATAATATTATATAGCCTTGTCACCCAGCATAATATCTAGCCCCCATCCCCCCTACATAATATTATTTAGCCGCTGTCACCCAGCATAAATATCTAGCCCCCATCCCCCCCTACATAATATTATATAGCCCTGTCACCCAGCATAATATCTAGCCCCCATCCACCCTTCATAATATTATATAGCCCTGTCACCCAGCATAATATCGAGCCCCCCATCCCCCCTACATAATATTATATAGCCCTGTCACCCAGCATAATATCTAGCCCCCATCCCCCCTACATAATTTATATAGCCTGTCACCCAGCATAATATCTAGCCCCCATCCCCCTACATACTATTATATAGCCCTGTCACCCAGCATAATATCTAGCCCCCCATCCCCCCTACATAAGTATTATATTAGCCCTGTCACCCAGCATAATATCTAGCACCCATCCCCCCTACATTAACTATTATATAGCCCTGTCACCCCAGCATATCTAGCCCCCATCCCCCCCCTACATAATATTATATAGCCACTGTCACCCAGCATAATATCTAGAACCCATCCCCCCTACATAAATATTATATAGCCCTGTCACCCAGCATAATATCTAGCCCCCATCCCCCCCTACATAATATTATATAGCCCTGTCACCCAGCATAAAATCTAGCCCCCATCCCCCCTACATAATATTATATAGCCCTGTCACCCCGCATAATATCTAGAAACCCAATCCCCCCTACATAATATTATATAGCCCTGTCACCCAGCATAATATCTAGCCCCCATCCCCCCTACATAATATTATATAGCCCTGTCACCCAGCATAATATCTAGCCCCCATCCCCCCCTACATAATATTATATAGCCCTGTCACCCAGCAATAATATCTAGCCCCCCATCCCCCCCTACATAATATTATATAGCCCTGTCACCCAGCATAATATCTAGCCCCCATCCCCCTACATAATATTATATAGCCCTGTCACCCAGCATAATATCTAGCCCCCATCCCCCCCTACATAATATTATATAGCCCTGTCACCCAGCATACTATCTAGCCCACATCCCCCTACATAATATTATATAGCCCTGTCACCCAGCATTATATCTAGCCCCCATCCCCCCCTACATAATATTATATAGCCCTGTCACCCAGCATAATATCTAGCCCCCATCCCCCCCTACATAATATTATATAGCCCTGTCACCCAGCATAATATCTAGACCCCATCCCCCCTACATAATATTATATAGCCCTGTCACCCAGCATAATATCTAGCCCCCATCCCCCCTACATAATATTATATAGCCCTGTCACCCAGCATAATATCTAGAACCCATCCCCCCCTACATAATATTATATAGCCCTGTCACCCAGCATAATATCTAGCCCCCATCCCCCCTACATAATATTATATAGCCCTGTCACCCAGCATAATATCTAGACCCCATCCCCCCTACATAATATTATATAGCCCTGTCACCCAGCATAATATCTAGCCCCCATCCCCCCTACATAATATTATATAGCCCTGTCACCCAGCATAATATCTAGCCCCCATCCCCCCTACATAATATTATATAGCCCTGTCACCCAGCATAATATCTAGAACCCATCCCCCCTACATAATATTATATAGCCCTGTCACCCAGCATAATATCTAGCCCCCATCCCCCCTACATAATATTATATAGCCCTGTCACCCAGCATAATATCTAGCCCCCATCCCCCCTACATAATATTATATAGCCCTGTCACCCAGCATAATATCTAGCCCCCATCCCCCCTACATAATATTATATAGCCCTGTCACCCAGCATAATATCTAGCCCCCATCCCCCCTACATAATATTATATAGCCCTGTCACCCAGCATAATATCTAGCCCCCCATCCCCCCTACATAATATTATATAGCCCTGTCACCCAGCATAATATCTAGCCCCCATCCCCCCTTCATAATATTATATAGCCCTGTCACCCAGCATAATATCTAGCCCCCATCCCCCCTACATAATATTATATAGCCCTGTCACCCAGCATAATATCTAGCCCCCCACCCCCCCCTACATAATATTATATAGCCCTGTCACCCAGCATAATATCTAGCCCCCATCCCCCCCTACATAATATTATATAGCCCTGTCACCCAGCATAATATCTAGCCCCAACCCCCCCTACATAATATTATATAGCCCTGTCACCCAGCATAATATCTAGCCCCCACCCCCCCCCTACATAATATTATATAGCCCTGTCACCCAGCATAATATCTAGCCCCCATCCCCCCTACATAATATTATATAGCCCTGTCACCCAGCATAATATCTAGCCCCCATCCCCCCCTACATAATATTATATAGCCCTGTCACCCAGCATAATATCTAGAACCCATCCCCCCTACATAATATTATATAGCCCTGTCACCCAGCATAATATCTAGCCCCCATCCCCCCTACATAATATTATATAGCCCTGTCACCCAGCATAATATCTAGAACCCATCCCCCCTACATAATATTATATAGCCCTGTCACCCAGCATAATATCTAGCCCCCATCCCCCCTACATAATATTATATAGCCCTGTCACCCAGCATAATATCTAGCCCCCATCCCCCCTACATAATATTATATAGCCCTGTCACCCAGCATAATATCTAGCACCCATCCCCCCTACATAATATTATATAGCCCTGTCACCCAGCATAATATCTAGCCCCCATCCCCCCTACATAATATTATATAGCCCTGTCACCCAGCATAATATCTAGCCCCCATCCACCCTGCATAATATTATATAGCCCTGTCACCCAGCATAATATCTAGCCCCCATCCCCCCTACATAATATTATATAGCCCTGTCACCCAGCATAATATCTAGCCCCCATCCCCCCTACATAATATTATATAGCCCTGTCACCCAGCATAATATCTAGCCCCCATCCCCCCTACATAATATTATATAGCCCTGTCACCCAGCATAATATCTAGCCCCCATCCCCCCTACATAATATTATATAGCCCTGTCACCCAGCATAATATCTAGCCCCCATCTCCCCCTACATAATATTATATAGCCCTGTCACCCAGCATAATATCTAGAACCCATCCCCCCTTCATAATATTATATAGCCCTGTCACCCAGCATAATATCTAGCCCCCATCCCCCCTACATAATATTATATAGCCCTGTCACCCAGCATAATATCTAGAACCCATCCCCCCTACATAATATTATATAGCCCTGTCACCCAGCATAATATCTAGCCCCCATCCCCCCTACATAATATTATATAGCCCTGTCACCCAGCATAATATCTAGCCCCCCATCCCCCTACATAATATTATATAGCCCTGTCACCCAGCATAATATCTAGCCCCCATCCCCCCCTACATAATATTATATAGCCCTGTCACCCCAGCATAATATCTAGCCCCCATCCCCCCTACATAATATTATATAGCCCTGTCACCCAGCATAATATCTAGAACCCATCCCCCCTACATAATATTATATAGCCCTGTCACCCAGCATAATATCTAGCCCCCATCCCCCCTACATAATATTATATAGCCCTGTCACCCAGCATAATATCTAGCCCCCATCCCCCCTACATAATATTATATAGCCCTGTCACCCAGCATAATATCTAGCCCCCATCCCCCCTACATAATATTATATAGCCCTGTCACCCAGCATAATATCTAGCCCCCATCCCCCCTACATAATATTATATAGCCCTGTCACCCAGCATAATATCTAGCCCCCATCCCCCCTACATAATATTATATAGCCCTGTCACCCAGCATAATATCTAGCCCCCATCCCCCCTTCATAATATTATATAGCCCTGTCACCCAGCATAATATCTAGAACCCATCCCCCTACATAATATTATATAGCCCCTGTCACCCAGCATAATATCTAGCCCCCATCCCCCCCTACATAATATTATATAGCCCTGTCACCCAGCATAATATCTAGCCCCCATCCCCCCTACATAATATTATATAGCCCTGTCACCCAGCATAATATCTAGCCCCCATCCCCCCTACATAATATTATATAGCCCTGTCACCCAGCATAATATCTAGCCCCCACCCCCCCCTACATAATATTATATAGCCCCTGTCACCCAGCATAATATCTAGCCCCCATCCCCCCTACATAATATTATATAGCCCTGTCACCCAGCATAATATCTAGCCCCCATCCCCCCTACATAATATTATATAGCCCTGTCACCCAGCATAATATCTAGAACCCATCCCCCCTACATAATATTATATAGCCCTGTCACCCAGCATAATATCTAGCCCCCCCATCCCCCCTACATAATATTATATAGCCCTGTCACCCAGCATAATATCTAGAACCCATCCCCCCTACATAATATTATATAGCCCTGTCACCCAGCATAATATCTAGCCCCCATCCCCCCTACATAATATTATATAGCCCTGTCACCCAGCATAATATCTAGCCCCCATCCCCCCTACATAATATTATATAGCCCTGTCACCCAGCATAATATCTAGCACCCATCCCCCCTACATAATATTATATAGCCCTGTCACCCAGCATAATATCTAGCCCCCATCCCCCCTACATAATATTATATAGCCCTGTCACCCAGCATAATATCTAGAACCCCATCCCCCCTACATAATATTATATAGCCCTGTCACCCAGCATAATATCTAGCCCCCATCCCCCCTACATAATATTATATAGCCCTGTCACCCAGCATAATATCTAGCCCCCATCCCCCCTACATAATATTATATAGCCCTGTCACCCAGCATAATATCTAGCCCCCCATCCCCCCTACATAATATTATATAGCCCTGTCACCCAGCATAATATCTAGCCCCCATCCCCCCTACATAATATTATATAGCCCTGTCACCCAGCATAATATCTAGCCCCCATCCCCCCTACATAATATTATATAGCCCTGTCACCCAGCATAATATCTAGCCCCCATCCCCCCTACATAATATTATATAGCCCTGTCACCCAGCATAATATCTAGCCCCCATCCCCCCTACATAATATTATATAGCCCTGTCACCCAGCATAATATCTAGCCCCCATCCCCCCTACATACTATTATATAGCCCTGTCACCCAGCATAATATCTAGCCCCCATCCCCCCTACATAATATTATATAGCCCTGTCACCCAGCATAATATCTAGCCCCCATCCCCCCCACATAATATTATATAGCCCTGTCACCCAGCATAATATCTAGCCCCCATCCCCCCCTACATAATATTATATAGCCCTGTCACCCAGCATAATATCTAGACCCCATCCCCCCCTACATAATATTATATAGCCCTGTCACCCAGCATAATATCTAGCCCCCATCCCCCCTACATAATATTATATAGCCCTGTCACCCAGCATAATATCTAGGACCCCATCCCCCCTACATAATATTATATAGCCCTGTCACCCAGCATAATATCTAGCCCCCATCCCCCCTACATAATATTATATAGCCCTGTCACCCAGCATAATATCTAGCCCCCATCCCCCCTACATAATATTATATAGCCCTGTCACCCAGCATAATATCTAGACCCCATCCCCCCTACATAATATTATATAGCCCTGTCACCCAGCATAATATCTAGCCCCCATCCCCCCTACATAATATTATATAGCCCTGTCACCCAGCATAATATCTAGAACCCATCCCCCCTACATAATATTATATAGCCCTGTCACCCAGCATAATATCTAGCCCCCATCCCCCCTACATAATATTATATAGCCCTGTCACCCAGCATAATATCTAGCCCCCATCCCCCCTACATAATATTATATAGCCCTGTCACCCAGCATAATATCTAGCCCCCATCCCCCCCTACATAATATTATATAGCCCTGTCACCCAGCATAATATCTAGCCCCCCGCCCCCCTACATAATATTATATAGCCCGGTCACCCAGCATAATATCTAGCCCCCATCCCCCCCTACATAATATTATATAGCCCTGTCACCCAGCATAATATCTAGCCCCCATCCCCCCTACATAATATTATATAGCCCTGTCACCCAGCATAATATCTAGCCCCCATCCCCCCTACATAATATTATATAGCCCTGTCACCCAGCATAATATCTAGCCCCCCATCCCCCCTACATAATATTATATAGCCCTGTCACCCAGCATAATATCTAGCCCCCATCCCCCCTACATAATATTATATAGCCCTGTCACCCAGCATAATATCTAGCCCCCATCCCCCCTACATAATATTATATAGCCCTGTCACCCAGCATAATATCTAGCCCCCCTCCCCCCTACATAATATTATATAGCCCTGTCACCCAGCATAATATCTAGACCCCATCCCCCCTACATAATATTATATAGCCCTGTCACCCAGCATAATATCTAGCCCCCCTCCCCCGTACATAATATTATATAGCCCTGTCACCCAGCATAATATCTAGCCCCCATCCCCCCTACATAATATTATATAGCCCTGTCAACCAGCATAATATCTAGACCCCATCCCCCCTACATAATATTATATAGCCCTGTCACCCAGCATAATATCTAGCCCCCATCCCCCCTACATAATATTATATAGCCCTGTCACCCAGCATAATATCTAGCCCCCATCCCCCCTACATAATATTATATAGCCCTGTCACCCAGCATAATATCTAGCCCCCATCCCCCCTACATAATATTATATAGCCCTGTCACCCAGCATAATATCTAGCCCCCATCCCCCCTACATAATATTATATAGCCCTGACACTCAGCATAATATCTAGAACCCACCCCCCCTACATAATATTATATAGCCCTGTCACCCAGCATTATATCTAGCCCCCATCCCCCCTACATAATATTATATAGCCCTGTCACCCAGCATAATATCTAGCCCCTATCCCCCCTACATAATATTATATAGCCCTGTCACCCAGCATAATATCTAGCCCCCATCCCCCCCTACATAATATTATATAGCCCTGTCACCCAGCATAATATCTAGCCCCCATCCCCCCTACATAATATTATATAGCCCTGTCACCCAGCATAATATCTAGCCCCCATCCCCCCTACATAATATTATATAGCCCTGTCACCCAGCATAATATCTAGCCCCCATCCCCCCTACATAATATTATATAGCCCTGTCACCCAGCATAATATCTAGCCCCCATCCCCCCTACATAATATTATATAGCCCTGTCACCCAGCATAATATCTAGCCCCCATCCCCCCTACATAATATTATATAGCCTTGTCACCCAGCATAATATCTAGCCCCCATCCCCCCTACATAATATTATATAGCCCTGTCACCCAGCATAATATCTAGAACCCATCCCCCCTACATAATATTATATAGCCCTGTCACCCAGCATAATATCTAGCCCCCATCCCCCCTACATAATATTATATAGCCCTGTCACCCAGCATAATATCTAGCCCCCATCCCCCCTACATAATATTATATAGCCCTGTCACCCAGCATAATATCTAGCCCCCATCCCCCCTACATAATATTATATAGCCCTGTCACCCAGCATAATATCTAGCCCCCATCCCCCCTACATAATATTATATAGCCCTGTCACCCAGCATAATATCTAGCCCCCATCCCCCCTACACAATATTATATAGCCCTGTCACCCAGCATAATATCTAGCCCCCATCCCCCCTACATAATATTATATAGCCCTGTCACCCAGCATAATATCTAGCCCCCATCCCCCCTACATAATATTATATAGCCCTGTCACCCAGCATAATATCTAGCCCCCATCCCCCCTACATAATATTATATAGCCCTGTCACCCAGCATAATATCTAGCCCCCATCCCCCCTACATAATATTATATAGCCCTGTCACCCAGCATAATATCTAGCCCCCATCCCCCCTACATAATATTATATAGCCCTGTCACCCAGCATAATATCTAGCCCCCATCCCCCCTACATAATATTATATAGCCCTGTCACCCAGCATAATATCTAGAACCCATCCCCCCTACATAATATTATATAGCCCTGTCACCCAGCATAATATCTAGCCCCCATCCCCCCTACATAATATTATATAGCCCTGTCACCCAGCATAATATCTAGAACCCATCCCCCCTACATAATATTATATAGCCCTGTCACCCAGCATAATATCTAGCCCCCATCCCCCCTGCATAATATTATATAGCCCTGTCACCCAGCATAATATCTAGCCCCCATCCCCGCTACATAATATTATATAGCCCTGTCACCCAGCATAATATCTAGCCCCCATCCCCCTGCATAATATTATATAGCCCTGTCACCCAATATAATATCTAGCCCCCATCCCCCCTACATAATATTATATAGCCCTGTCACCCAGCATAATATCTAGCCCCCATCCCCCCTACATAATATTATATAGCCCTGTCACCCAGCATAATATCTAGCCCCCATCCCCCCTACATAATATTATATAGCCCTGTCACCCAGCATAATATCTAGCCCCCATCCCCCCTACATAATATTATATAGCCCTGTCACCCAGCATAATATCTAGCCCCCATCCCCCCTACATAATATTATATAGCCCTGTCACCCAGCATAATATCTAGCCCCCATCCCCCCTACATAATATTATATAGCCCTGTCACCCAGCATAATATCTAGCCCCCATCCCCCCTACATAATATTATATAGCCCTGTCACCCAGCATAATATCTAGCCCCCATCCCCCCTACATAATATTATATAGCCCTGTCACCCAGCATAATATCTAGAACCCATCCCCCCTGCATAATATTATATAGCCCTGTCACCCAGCATAATATCTAGCCCCCATCCCCCCTACATAATATTATATAGCCCTGTCACCCAGCATAATATCTAGCCCCCATCCCCCCTGCATAATATTATATAGCCCTGTCACCCAGCATAATATCTAGCCCCCATCCCCCCTACATAATATTATATAGCCCTGTCACCCAGCATAATATCTAGCCCCCATCCCCCCTACATAATATTATATAGCCCTGTCACCCAGCATAATATCTAGCCCCCATCCCCCCTACATAATATTATATAGCCCTGTCACCCAGCATAATATCTAGCCCCCATCCCCCTACATAATATTATATAGCCCTGTCACCCAGCATAATATCTAGCCCCCATCCCCCCTACATAATATTATATAGCCCTGTCACCCAGCATAATATCTAGCCCCCATCCCCCCTACATAATATTATATAGCCCTGTCACCCAGCATAATATCTAGCCCCCATCCCCCCTACATAATATTATATAGCCCTGTCACCCAGCATAATATCTAGCCCCCATCCCCCCTACATAATATTATATAGCCCTGTCACCCAGCATAATATCTAGCCCAAATCCCCCCTGCATAATATTATATAGCCCTGTCACCCAGCATAATATCTAGAACCCATCCCCCCTACATAATATTATATAGCCCTGTCACCCAGCATAATATCTAGCCCCCATCCACCCTGCATAATATTATATAGCCCTGTCACCCAGCATAATATCTAGCCCCCATCCCCCCTACATAATATTATATAGCCCTGTCACCCAGCATAATATCTAGCCCCCATCCCCTCTGCATAATATTATATAGCCCTGTCACCCAGCATAATATCTAGCCCCCATCCCCCCTACATAATATTATATAGCCCTGTCACCCAGCATAATATCTAGCCCCCATCCCCCCTACATAATATTATATAGCCCTGTCACCCAGCATAATATCTAGCCCCCATCCCCCCTACATAATATTATATAGCCCTGTCACCCAGCATAATATCTAGCCCCCATCCCCCCTACATAATATTATATAGCCCTGTCACCCAGCATAATATCTAGCCCCCATCCCCCCTACATAATATTATATAGCCCTGTCACCCAGCATAATATCTAGAACCCATCCCCCCTACATAATATTATATAGCCCTGTCACCCAGCATAATATCTAGCCCCCATCCCCCCTACATAATATTATATAGCCCTGTCACCCAGCATAATATCTAGCCCCCATCCCCCCTACATAATATTATATAGCCCTGTCACCCAGCATAATATCTAGCCCCCCTTCCCCCTACATAATATTATATAGCCCTGTCACCCAGCATAATATCTAGCCCCCATCCCCCCTACATAATATTATATAGCCCTGTCACCCAGCATAATATCTAGCCCCCATCCCCCCTACATAATATTATATAGCCCTGTCACCCAGCATAATATCTAGAACCCATCCCCCCTACATAATATTATATAGCCCTGTCACCCAGCATAATATCTAGCCCCCATCCCCCCTACATAATATTATATAGCCCTGTCACCCAGCATAATATCTAGCCCCCATCCCCCCTACATAATATTATATAGCCCTGTCACCCAGCATAATATCTAGAACCCATCCACCCTGCATAATCTTTTGCGCCTTAGTGCTAACCCTGCATGATAAATATCTGGTTCCCATGTGCGCCTGCCTCCTGCATATATCTGGCCCCATGTGTCACCCAGCATAATATCTTATCCCCATGCCCCCTCTACATAATATCTGGCCCTCATGTGCATGCTACTTGTTCCCCATGTGCCCCTACACTCTGGCCCCCATATGCCCCCCCTCCCTGCATAATATCTGGTCCCTAATGTGCCCCTGCAAAATGTTTGTCCCCTATGTTCCCTCCTGCATAATATCTGGTCCCCACGTGCCCCCTGCATATTATCAGGTCCCCATGTGTGTCCCCTGTACATTGTCTGGCCCCAATGCTCTCCCTGCATAATATCTTGTCCCCATGTGTGTCCCCTGTACAGTGTCTGGCCCCAATGCTCTCCCTGCATAATATCTTGTCCCCATGTGTGTCCCCTGTACAGTGTCTGGCCCCAATGCTCTCCCTGCATAATATCTTGTCCCCATATGCCCACCTTCACAGTGTCTGGCCCCTATGTGCCCCCCCCTGCATAACATATGGCCCATTTGAGCCTCACATCACACAACTAAAAATCCCACACTTTGCAAAGTGTCAGCATTTTCTGCTCATTCCTGCAGCAGAGGGCAGGAAAATGTGTATGGCCAGAGTGCCAGCTGTTTGTGCAGGATGTATATAACCCATCTGTCTGCTGGTGATATAACTCCTTATTAGCTGCTCTAGATTTCTCCCTGTTTAGTATGGCTATATATTGAAACAAATGCTACATATAATAGGCGGGGCTTAATTATGCTAATTATGTGGGTTTGGCAAAGTGGGCGGTACTTTAGGGCAGGGGGTGTGGTAAAATATTTCATGCAGGTAATTGATAGCTGCAAAGTGTCCCTGGAATTTTTTTTCAAATGTTGGCAACTATGAGAGAGCAGCAGCGTGTTTATTAACCCTTCACTAGCACAGTGAGCAGCACATTGTGTATTAACCCTTCACCAGCACAGAGAGCAGCACAGTGTGTATTAACCCTTCACTAGCACAGAGAGCTGCAAAGTGTGTATTAACCCTTTACTAGCACAGAGAGAAGCACAGTGTGTATTAACCCTTTACTAGCACAGAGAGCAGCACAGTGCGTATTAACCCTTCACTAGCACAGAACAGCACAGTCTGTATTAATCCATCACTGGCACAGGGAACAGCACAGGGTGTATTAACCCTTCACTAGCAGAGAGAGCAGCACAGTGTGTATTGTATGATTGTGTGTATGCATTAGTGTGAGAGTGTGTGTGTGTGTGTATGAGTGAGCGTGTTATGCATTAGTGTGTATGTGTGTGTGAGTGTGTATGCATTAATGTATGTATGAGTGTATGTATGTAATAGTGAGTGTGTATGTATAGGTATTTATGAGTGAGTGAGTGAGTGTGTGTATGTACGTATGTATATGTATGTATGAGTGTGTGTATGTATGAGTGAATGTGTGTGTGTGTGTGTGTGTGTGTATGAGTGAGTGTGTAGGTATGTACAGCATTCCACAAAATTAAGTACACCCCTCACATTTTTGTAAATATTTTATTATATCATTTCATGTGACAATACTGAAGAAATGACACTTTGCTACAATGTAAAGTAGTAAGTGTACAGCATGTATAACAGTGTAAGTTTTCTGCCCCTCAAAATAACTCAACACACAGTCATTAATGTCTAAACCGTTGGCAACAAAAGTGAGTACACCACTGTGGAAATGTCCAAATTGTGCCCAAAGTGTCAATATTTTGTGTGGCCACCATTATTTTCCAGCACTGTCTTAACCCTCTTGGGCATGAAGTTCACCAGATCTTCACAGGTTGCCACTGAAGTCCTCTTCCACTCCTCCATGATGACATCACGGAGATGGTGGATGTTAGAGACCTTGCGCTCCCCCACCTTCTGTTTGAGGATGTCCCACAGCTGCTCAATAGGGTTTAGGTCTGGAGACATGCTTGGCCAGTCCATCACCTTTATCCAGTCTCTGAAGGGAGGGGATCATGCTCTGCTTCAATATGTCACAGTAAATGTTGGCATTCATGGTTCCCTCAATGAACTGTAGCTCCCCAGTGCCGGCAGCACTCATGCAGGCCCAGACCATGACACTTCCACCACCATGCTTGACTGTAGGCAAGACACACTTGTCTTTGTACTCCTCATCTGGTTGCAGCCACACACGCTTAACACTTTCTGAACCAAATATGTTTATCTTGGTCTCATCAGACCACAGGACATGGTTCCAATAATCCATGTCCTTAGTCTGCTTGTCTTCAGCAAACTGTTTTCGGGCTTTCTTTTGCATCATCTTTAGAAGAGGCTTCCTTCTGGGACGACAGCCATGCAGACCAATTTGATGCAGTGTGCAGTGTATGTTCTGAGTACTGACAGGCTGACCCCCACCCCTTCAACCTATGCAGCAATGCTGGCAGAACTCATATGTCTATTTCCCAAAGACAACCTCTGGATATGACGCTGAGCACGTTCACTCAATTTATTTGGTCGACCATGACTAGGCCTGTCCTGTGAAACCGCTGTATGATCTTGTCCACCATGCTGCAGATCAGTTTCAGGGTCTTGGCAATCTTCTTATAGCCTAGGCCACCTTTATGTAGAACAACAATTCTTTTTTTCAGATCCTCAGAGAGTTCTTTGCCATGAGGTGCCATGTTGAACTTCCAGTGATCAGTATGAGAGAGTGTGAGAGCGATAATACCAAATACCAATAACACAGCTGCTTCCCATTCACACCTGAGACCTTGTAATACTAACGAGTTACATGATACTGGGGATGGAAAATGGCTAATCGGGCCCGATTTGGACATTTCCACTTAGGGGTGTACTCACTTTTGTCGCCAACGGTTTAGACATTAATGGCTGTGTGTTGAGTTATTTTGAGGGGACAGCAAATTTACACTGCTATACAGGATGTACACTTACTACTTTACATTGTAGAAAAGTTTAATTTCTTTAGTGTTGTCACATGAAAAGATATAATAAAATATTTACAAAAATGTGAGGGTTGTACTCACTTTTGTGGGATACTGTATAAGTGAGTGTGCATGTATGAGTATGTGAGTGTGTATGTATGTATATTCAGAGGTATGATTTAGTGGTACAAATTATTGGTGCCCCCCCAGTTTTGACTATGGTATCTTATGTGCTCCCCCTATATATTGTTCCTTGAGTCGCCACTGGCGAGGGTAAAAATCCTTTGGGCAACTTATTTCTGTGTGGATATATACAGGGTGTGAGCCCCTTCATACAATCCACATGATTTCAGAATGGCCCAACGGTTTCTAAGGCAAACAAACCGGTGTCAACCTTGCCACTTCATATATTTTACCTTTTCTGAATAAGAAACTGGTATTTTAAAAGGGTTAAAATCTTTGGGTCACTAATTTCTGTGTGGATATATACACGGCATGAACCCCTTAATAGAATAGACATATTTTCAGCCTGGACCAATGCTTTTTGAGGCAAATAATCTGGTGCCAACCTTGTCACTTCATATATTTTACATTTCTGAATAGTAACTGGTATTTAAAAAGGGTTAAAATCCTTTGGGACACTAATTTCTATGTGGATATAAACAGGGTGTGAACCCCTTCATAGGATAGACATGTTCACAGCCTGGCCCAATGCTTTTTATAGGAAAAAAACATGTCAAACTTGCCATCTCATATATTTTACCTTTTCTGAATAAGTAACTGGTAATTTGAAAGGGTTAAAATCATTTGAGCCACTCATTTATGTGTGGCATGCCATACAAGGCATGCCATGAACCCATCATAGGACAGACATGTCAACAGCCTGGCCCAAGGCTCTTTATTTTACCTTTTCTGACTAAGTAACTGGTATTTTTTAAAAAGGATTACAATCTTTTTGGATATATACAGGGTATTTGCCCCTTTATACAATCCATATGTTTTCAGACTGGCAAACGGTTTCTATGGTAAACAAACTGGTGCCAAACTTGCCACTTCAAATATTTTACCTTTTCTGTAAGTGGTATTTTTAAAGGGTTAAAATCCTGTGGGCCACTCATTTTTGTACGGATATATACATGGATTGAGCCCCTTCATATGACAGACATGTTCTCAGCCTGGCCAAACACTTTTTATGACTAACAAACTGGTGCCAACCTTGTCAAATCACATATTATACCTTTTCTAAATAAGTTACTGATATTTTGAAAAGGGTTTCTTGTTCATAGAAATCTTTGGGACAGTCTAAAAACACGCGGATTGTAAAAAGGGGCTCACATCCTATATAACCACATAGAAATCAGTGGCCCAAAGGATTTTACCCAATTTAAAATAATATTTACTTACTAAGAAAAAGTAAAATATATAAAGTGGAAAAGTTGGCACCAGTTTATTTGCCATAAAAAGCATTGGGCCAGGCTGAGAACATGTCTCTCCTATGATGGTGCTCACATTCTGTATATATCTACACATAAATGAGTGGCCCAACAGATTTTTACCCTTTCAAAATACCACTAACTTCTTCAGGAAATGTAAAATGTATGAGATGGCCACTTTGGCACAAGTTTGTTTGCTACAAAAAGCATTGGACTAGGCTGAAAACATGTCTATCATATGAAGGGTCTCACTCCTTGTATATATCCACTCAGTAATGAGTGGCCCAATGTATTTTAACCCTTTTAAAATATCTGATTCCTTATTCAGAAAAAGGTAAAATATATGAGGTGGCAAGGTTGTCAACAGTTTGTTTACTTCAAAAAGAGTTGGGCCAGGGTGAGAACATGTTTATTCTATGGAGAGGTTCACGCCCTGTATATATCCACAAAGAAGTGAGTGGTCCAAAGGATTTTAACCCTTTTTTTAAATACTAGTTACTTATTCAGAATTTTAAAATATATAAGATGGCAACGTTGGCACCAGTTTGTTTGCTACAAAAAGCATTGGACCAGGCTGAGAACATGGTTTCCTATGAAGGGGCTCACTCCCTGTATTTATCAACACATAAATGAGTGGCCCAAAGGATTTAAACTCATTTGAAATAACAGTTATTTATTTAGAAAAGGTCAAATATATGAAGTGGCAAGGTTGGCATTAGTTTTTTTGCCATAGAAACTGTTGGGCCATTCTGAGAATATGTGGGTTTTATGAAGGGGTTCACGCCCTGTATATATCCACACAGAAATTATAGGCCCAAAGGATTTTAACCCATTCAAAATACTAGTTAATTATTCAAAATGTAAATTATAGGAAATGGCAAGGTTGGCACCAGTTTGTTTGCCATAGAAACCATTGGGACAGGCTGAGAACATGTCTATACTATGAAGGGGCTGATGCCCTATATATATCCACACAGAAATGAATGGCCCAAAGATTTTAACCAGTTACTTATTCAGAATATTTAAAATATATGAAGTGGCAAGGTTGGCACTAGGTTGTCTGCCATAGAAACCATTGGGCCAGTCTAAAAATATGTGGATTGTATATATCCACACAGAAATTAGTGGCTCAAAGGATTTTAATCATTTTTAAATACCAATTCTTATTTAGAAAAGGTAAAATATATGAAGTGGCAAGGTTGGCACCAATTTGTTTGCCATAAAGACTGTTGGGTCAGGCTGATAACATCTGTTCTATGATGGGTTCACGCTATAGTTGCCACCTTGGCCATATTTTCCTGGACACTTATGAATTACACCAGGGCCGTCTTTAAAACAGGGCAAAAGGGGCAGCTGCCCAGGGCCCAGTCTCTGTTGAGGGGCCGAAGAGTCCTAAAAAAAAAGTTCTCTGCTTATATTTTTAATTAAAAAAAAAACTGTGCCAGACTGTGCTGGTGTCATGTGACATGCCAAGCTATTGCCATGTGCTGTTTTAGATGTGCACTGTGCAGCACTGAATGCAAAGCACTAACTCAGCATCCAGCCATTCCCACTGCATCAGAAAAGGTCCTACTGGGGTTACCACTGTTACCAGGTAACTGCTCTGGTTGTGGGGATTGTTTCTTGGTAGGGCTGACTGTAGGCGCATGCAGCAGAAAGCTGGAGCGGCAGGCACATGAGGATTTAAGCATCTTTGCAGCTGAATACACTGCTCTCTTCAGTCTTGAGGCTGTGTGACTCATCTCACACTGTATCCATGCAGCCTTGGACAGACAGCATCCAGTCTGCTGGTCCCCTTAGCCTTTGCTCTTTCTGCTGTGGCCCTAAATCAACTAACTGAAGTTTGTTAGAGGAACAGTGTGTTGTAGAAAGGTGTCAGTGGGAAGAATAAGTGAGTGCACATATGCCCCTCCCCATGCAGCATTGTCTAGTGCAGGGTGAGAGGGAACTTGTTCCTAGCAAAGAAGTGACATGTGCTGCTGTGGATGATGTATAGTGTCATGCTGATACTTCACACATTAATGTAAGGTTAATTTTTATAGTTTTTATTTTCTCTCTGTCTAAGATTTTACAGCTTCCCATAGTAGTTCTGCTGTTCTAGTCAGTAAACTTATATTTGTCTGCACCTCCATGCTTCCTCCTCAGGCTTTGCTCCTGTTGGCTGCCCTAAATCTCTTTAACCAGATAACCTCACACCAGGATCACAGCTAACCTCACACCAGGATCACATTCAAAAGAATATTAAATGAACCACAATTGTGTCATGTTTGCCATCTGTTTATTGCAATATAAGATGATGTAACAAGTTTTTGCAGTTGGGATGTCTGCTGTAAGTTTGTTTCGATTTTTAGAAAGTGTATTATTTTATTTAAATAAAAATAATGCTAGATATTTTGTTTATAAAGCTTTATTTTGCAAATTGCAAGTGGTTGCAGAATAAAAAGCTGACTGAATAAGAAGACAACTTCAGCCTTGTTCAGTTTGCTTTCTTGTGCTTAATGTTCATTCACAGTGGTTACTTTATAAATGACAATCAGCATAAACCACTGTGAGTGAACATTAAAGGGACATTGAACCCAAATTTTTTTCTTTTGTGATTCAGATAGAGCATACAATTTTAAGCAACTTTCTAATTTACTCCTAGAGAAGGAAGAAAAATTGATACTTCCAGGCCCATTTATCAAGCTCCGTACGGAGCTTGAAGGGCCGTGTTTCTGGCGAGTCTTCAGACTTGCCAGAAACACAACTTATGAAGCAGCGGTCTAAAGACCGCTGCTTCATAACCCTGTCCGCCTGCTCTGAGCAGGCGGACAGGAATCGCCGGAAATCAACCCGATCGAATACGATCGGGTTGATTGACACCTCCCTGCTGGCGGCCAATTGGCCGCGAGTCAGCAGGGGGCGGCGTTGCACCAGCAGCTCTTGTGAGCTGCTGGTGCAATGTTAAATGCGGAGAGTGTATTGCTCTCCGCATTTAGCGAGGTCTTGCGGACCTGATCCGCAGTATCGGATCAGGTCCGCAAGCCCTTTGATAAATGGGCCCCTAGGAGTAAATTAGAAGGTTGCTTAAAATTGCAGGCTCTGAGTCAATAAAGAAAAAAATGTGGGTTCAGTGTCCATTTAAGCACAAGAAAGCTGCAAAATGTTTAGTTTTCAGAATTATTGTCTACTCTACTGGTTGTTTGTTACATTAAAGTTGATTTTAAAAAAAAGCAGACAAAAAACCTTTGAGTGGAGGTCACATGATGTTTCCTGTCTATAGTGGAGCTCCAGTGTTTTGTTCTGTTGTTCCCCTCCCATTTACTTCCTGTGCAGCTGCTGCTGGGTGAGTGAGTCAGGCTGTGTGTATTGTGTGATAAAACGTTTTAGTCACTTTCTGGTCTGCTTAAAAAGTTTATAATTGTTATAAATGTTGTTCTTTTATTGTATGTTATTCATCTGCTTGTGCCAGGCAATGGGATACTAAGTACTGTTCAACTCTTTGTGTTAGTGAATGGTTAATACACACTGTGCTGCTCACTGTGCTAGTGAAGGGTTAATACACACTGTGCTAGTGAAGGCTTAATACAAAGTGTGTTGCTCTCTGCTAGTGAAGGGTTAATACACACTGTGCTAGTGAAGGCTTAATACAAAGTGTGTTGCTCTCTGCTAGTGAAGGGTTAATACACACTGTGCAGCTCTCTGTGCTAGTGAAGGGTTAATACACACTGTGCAGCTCTCTGTACTAGAGAAGGGTTAATACATACTGTGCTGCTCTCTGTGCTAGTGAAGGGTTAATACACACTGTGCTGCTCTCTGTGCTAGTGAAGGGTTAATACACACTGTGCTGCTCTCTGTGCTAGTGAAGGGTTAATACACACTGTGCTGCTCTCTGTGCTAGTGAAGGGTTAATACACACTGTGCTGCTCTCTGTGCTATTGAAGGGTTAATACACACTGTGCTGCTCTCTGTGCTAGTGAAGGGCTAATGCACACTACTTCTTTCTGTGCAATTAAAGGGTTAATACACACTGTGCTGCTCTTTGTGCTAGTGAAGGGTTAATACACACTGTGCTGCTCTCTGTGCTAGTGAAGGGTTAATACACACTGTGCAGCTCTCTGTGCTAGTGAAGGGTTAATACACACTGTGCTGCTCTCTGTGCTAGTGAAGGGTTAATACACACTGTGCTGCTTTCTGTGCTAGTGAAGGGTTAATACTCACTGTGCTACACTCTGTGCTAGTGAAGGGTTAATACACACTGTGCTGCTATCTGTGCTAGTGAAGGGTTAATACACACTGTGCTGCTATCTGTGCTAGTGAAGGGTTAATACACACTGTGCTGCTATCTGTGCTAGTGAAGGGTAAATACACACTGTGCAGCTCTCTGTGCTAGTGAAGGGCTAATGCACACTGCTTCTTTCTGTGCTATTAAAGGGTTAATACACACTGTGCTGCTCTCTGTGCTAGTGAAGGGTTAATACACACTGTGCTGCTCTCTGTGCTAGTGAAGGGTTAATACACACTGTGCTGCTCTCTGTGCTAGTGAAGGGTTAATACACACTGTGCTGCTCTCTGTGCTAGTGAAGGGTTAATACACACTGTGCTGCTCTCTGTGCTAGTGAAGGGTTAATACTCACTGTGCTGCTCTCTGTGCTAGTGAAGGGTTAATACTCACTGTGCTGCTCTCTGTGCTAGTGAAGGGTTAATACTCACTGTGCTGCTCTCTGTGCTAGTAAAGGGGCTAATATACCCGTATTGTTCCGCATATAGGCCGCACCTGAATATAGGCCGCACCCTTAAAGTTTGGTGCCATTTTAAAGAAAATAAATTTTAAAGACAATACACACATTCCACTTCCCCAAGAGTATATAATAAAACAAAGGAAAGATGCTGCACTCCTTAGATGCTGCACTCCTCAGGCATTAAAGCTATAATGGCTAAATAAAGGCTTTTTCACATTTGAAATTACCATACTAAGGAGTTCAGCATCTTTCCTTTGTTTTATTCTAACAGACCTGTATTAAAGCTGCAATTTTTTAGTTACCCTAATAGTACAGTATTTTATCAGGTATAATGTGAGGGGGGAAAAAAACTGTTTGTTACCAATATCAGAGGCAAAACTGACTAACATGGGACATCCTGTGCTCCGTCCACTTCCTCCCTACCCAAACTACAATACCCATAAGGCCGGTAGTTGTATCAACTATTCCAGATAAGCTACGGTAATAACGGACTCTGCATACTGCACACAGCTCCTATTGTGATGACATCATCATCTACAGCCACATCTGCCGCTCCGTCCCTGCAGACTGCAACGCCTGTGAAGAAGCATTTAGCAACGTCTTCTGTTCCCTCCTAGAAGACTGCTAATGCTTAGTCACAGGTATTGGTTACATTCCAATAGGAGCAAGTTCGGTCCAAGGAGCGTTCGTTTAGATACTCGCTCAGGGATCAGTGTACACACATAGGGCTACTGGTGCACAATTCTCTACCCATATTACTATATACCGTAAGTTACCGGTACATTCCTTACCCGGTATTTACTATACTAGGCAATATCAAGCAAATAAAAATAATAATAATAAAAAAAATACCGATTATAGGCCGCGCCCCGCATATAGGCCGCACTGCAACTTTAAAGGTAGAAATCAAGGGGAAAAAGTGCGGCCTATATGCAGAACAATACGGTATATTGTGTAGCTTTATGTATATATTTTAGCTTCAATATAGTAGAGGATATGGCAGTGACACTGTGCTCAGTTACTAATGTTATGAATTTGCAGAATTTAATCCCTTAACGGCCGACGACGTACAGGGTACATCCTCGAAAAAAATACAGTTAACGACGGTCTTGGAAAGCGGTGGAAGTGATCCTGATCGCTTCCAGATGCTTTCCGGTTATTGCAGTGATGCCTCGATATCGAGGCAACCTGCAATAACACCACTTGGCCATCCAATGTAGAGGGAGCCACTCTGTGGCTCTCTCTGCAACGGACATCAATGGCCGGTATCTTAGGTGGGTGGGAGCCGAAGTGGGAGGCGGGTGGGCGGCCATCGATGGGCCGTGTGATGTGGAGGGGGCGGGATCGGGGGCAGGGTCAAGGGGGTACGCACTGCTAGATACTTGCCTATAGTGGCTAATGCTAGATACTTGTCTATAGTGGCTAATGCTAGATACTTGTCTATAGTGGCTAATGCTAGATACTTGTCTATAGTGGCTAATGCTAGATACTTGCCTATAGTGACTAATGCTAGATACTTGCCTATAGTGACTAATGCTAGATACTTGCCTATAGTGACTAATGCTAGATAGTTGCCTATAGTGACTAATGCTAGATAGTTGCTTATAGTGGCTAATGCTAGATACTTGCCTATAGTGACTAATGCTAGATACTTGCCTATAGTGAATAATGCTAGATACTTGCCTATAGTGAATAATGCTAGATACTTGCCTATAGTGGCTAATGCTAGATACTTGCCTATAGTGGCTAATGCTAGATACTTGCCTATAGTGGCTAATGCTAGATACTTGCCTATAGTGGCTAATGCTAGATACTTGCCTATAGTGGCTAATGCTAGATACTTGCCTATAGTGGCTAATGCTAGATACTTGCCTATAGTGGCTAATGCTAGATACTTGCCTATAGTGGCTAATGCTAGATACTTGCCTATAGTGGCTAATGCTAGATACTTGCCTATAGTGGCTAATGCTAGATACTTGCCTATAGTGGCTAATGCTAGATACTTGCCTATAGTGGCTAATGCTAGATACTTGCCTATAGTGGCTAATGCTAGATACTTGCCTATAGTGGCTAATGCTAGATACTTGCCTATAGTGGCTAATGCTAGATACTTGTCTATAGTGGCTAATGCTAGATACTTGTCTATAGTGGCTAATGCTAGATACTTGTCTATAGTGGCTAATGCTAGATACTTGTCTATAGTGGCTAATGCTAGATACTTGTCTATAGTGGCTAATGCTAGATACTTGCCTATAGTGGCTAATGCTAGATACTTGTCTATAGTGGCTAATGCTAGATACTTGTCTATAGTGGCTAATGCTAGATACTTGCCTATAGTGACTAATGCTAGATACTTGCCTATAGTGGCTAATGCTAGATACTTGCCTATAGTGACTAATGCTAGATACTTGCCTATAGTGACTAATGCTAGATACTTGCCTATAGTGGCTAATGCTAGATACTTGCCTATAGTGGCTAATGCTAGATACTTGCCTATAGTGGCTAATGCTAGATACTTGCCTATAGTGGCTAATGCTAGATACTTGCCTATAGTGGCTAATGCTAGATACTTGCCTATAGTGGCTAATGCTAGATACTTGCCTATAGTGGCTAATGCTAGATACTTGCCTATAGTGGCTAATGCTAGATACTTGCCTATAGTGGCTAATGCTAGATACTTGCCTATAGTGGCTAATGCTAGATACTTGCCTATAGTGGCTAATGCTAGATACTTGCCTATTGTCAAGGTATATGTGGGGTAAATAAATATATATATTTTAATCATATTTTAAGGCTATGCAATACAATTATATTTATTCAGATCTGAACTGGTCAGCAGAAAGGACTCATTTCTGTCAGACAAACTGGTTTCAGACAGGTTTGGTTCTCCCCCACTTCTTCAATTACACAGGAAACTAATAAAAATTACTTTAAAAGAGAAATTCCTAGCTAAAGTGAGAACAATAGAACAGGATACATGCCCATATATGGGTTTCCCCCAATGGAGATGCCGATCCGTCTGAAGAGATGTGAGAGATGCAAACATTCTTCAAGGGACTGATAATTAGCACAGATTTGTTTGAGTGGCTCATGCTGTGTGGTTACTAACCCTGGAATATACAAGATGTGGTGACACAGACATTGCGTCTGGGTTAAGATAACACAGAGAAAACACATGACTTACATGCTTCCAACAACTGTAGTTAGATTTGAAATAAAATATAATTCCAGAAAAAAATATATATATTTTAATGGATATGAGATGTCTGTTTATGTGATATCAAATATTAACATCTATATATATATATATATATATATATATATATATATATATATATATATATATATATATATATATATATATATATATATATATATATAGAAAGTAAAAGATTGAATGATATATATATATATATATATTTTTTTTTTTTTTTTTGAAGGCATGAATATCTTAGCCTCTGTGTGTTTAAGAACATGAATAGATGTTTATGGACCTGAAGAGAAGTGATTATTAATATTTATTTTTATTTCAGATCTACATAGACAGGATTCATGTATTCAGGAAGAAATACACAGAAATGTAACATGCTATATCTGGATGAATGCAGTATATCAGGAGTTTTAAATACTACCAATCTGGAAATATAAAAATAAGCTGTTATTTGTATAGAAATGCCAGGATACTGATAACATTATAATGCATTTTAAGCTAATAATTAGCAGTATTAAATTGCTTTAATATAATACAATGTTAATAATATAAAACATGATGTTTCATATCAAAACGATCAGGAAAATGATCTGATGCTGCTTCACCTATAATTAATATTGAGAGATTAATACAAGAAATTATGGCAGTTATTACATAGTTTAAAGAAATATTTCACTATCTAAAAATGTTGTTAAATGAATTTGTATGTATTGTCATGCTGCATTGTTTTTGTTTTGTCTGTATGACTGCTGCCACCTAAGGGCCAGAACCAGTATGGCAGTTAAAAGATTGACTGTTTAAAGGATGCGTTTCCATAACAACAATGTATACTAAACCAATTATCCAATGACAAGGGACAAGCAAAAAGGGCGTGAGCAAAACAGGTTATCAATGATTATATATAATGGGAGTGGTGAATGCACAAGGGACAGTTGTCTGCAACTTGCTGAAACTAGTGATCTGATTTTGGCTGCGAGATACCTGGGAAAATTTCACTAAGCAAGGAGCTCAAAACTTAACCTTGATTTGTGCAAAAACCTTCCTTCGAATGAGATGACCTAAAGACCGCTACGAATTGGTTCAAAATTGGTGAAGTATATATTGTTCTAATTTTAAAAAAAACTTGAAACAAAAAGGGAACTGGTGAGAGCATAGTCAGCTTGTATTTAATAGATTTAGAGAACAATCTGCATTTTTACTAGTATTCAGCCTGTGTATGGTTAAACAAATTTTTGCTACTAAATTGTTTCATCTATGCAAATATATAATAATAATTCAGAAGTGTACATTGTATTTTAAATTGGTAGTCACACATATATATATATATATATATATATATATATATATATATTATCCTATTACTTAAGAGCACAGTTTAAAATTGTATTGCTTGGATGTTAAAAGATTTGTAAATAAGGCTGGTTTTAAAGATAAGCGTGTATGAACTTTGCATAGCATATTTAAATAGTTTTCAAGCGCATATCATATTATTTAATTTCCTTTTATTGCAAATATATTTCAATATGTTTATGGATATTAACAACATAAAAGCAATCAGGTGTGGCACTGAATGGCTTATGCGTTTCGGCTTGTAGCCGTAGTCATAGCCTGTAGTGCTATGTGTCACACCCCTTATATATGCTTACCTAAAATCTAATTGGTTAAAAGTATTTTATCACACCTGTTGCCTGAATAATATACATAATGGAAAAACATTAACTATACAACCTCCCTAGTAAGACAAAGTGCTGATGCTTATTGGACCCACTAGGGACCTATGCTTATACTAGTGAACTATAGAACAGTGAGACACTAAAGGGAACAAAATATAGGCATATATAAAGTATGGAGCATGTATGGAAGATACACAAAATATACTGTGTGTTATATACTCTCAAATAGACACTGGAGAAAGAAATGAAAATGCCAGGGTATATCCAATTAGACAGTTTAAAGTTCGAGGCCCTGGTAACATGGAGAAGGGGGCATTATTTTATTACCAAATGTCAAAGCACTGAAATATGAAAGAACTAACATGCTTTAGATGTCAAAAAATATATAAAATATATGTACATGGCACAAAACCATGTATACATAGATCAGGCAAAAAAGTATATATGAAAATAAAAAAGAAAGTGATGGGATGTATGTAAGAGAAAGTATGACTAAAATTTAAAATTTATGACTGAGGGGGGGACAAGAAAGGGAACAAGAAAGGGAGTATTCACCATAGGTTCATTATGACGTATTTGGAGTTGAGGCCACCAGGAATGTGGGTGTCTAGTGTAAAAATCCAAAATGCCTCCCTCAACTCCAATATGCGATCAATAGAACCCCTCTTTTGGGTTTGTGCACTTTCTCTATTGCACTCCATGAGAAAGTAGAGAGATTACCACCATGATATACTCCAAAATGCTGTACTACCGGGGTACTGGATTTGGCTGTTGTAAAGGAGGACAGGTGTTCCCTAATTCTGGTGTTAATGTCCCTGGAGGTGAGACCTATGTATTGGATTCTACATTGAGAGCAATTTAAAATGTAAATAACAAATTTGCACGTGCAGTTCAGAAGTGATTTGATGGTGTATGTTTGGCCTGTGACATAACTTGAAAAAGTATTGCCTGTCCTTACATAATCACACGGTTTACACTTGTTGTGACCGCATTTATGCATGCCCTGATGTCTCATCCAGGCACAATTATCCTTGGTATTGGTAGGCAACACAGTAGGAGATAGTAGAGAGCCTAATGTGGGACCTTTTCTATATGAACATCTGACTCCATTCTTTACAGTATCAATGAGTTTGTCATCAGCCTGCAAAATTTTAAAGTGCTTCCGTATAATGGAGCAGATGTCATTGTATTGAACACTATGTGTAGTAACAAAAGTGACTCCATTGAATTGTTTGTTTTTGGGACCCCCTTTATCTGTCAAAAGACTCTCTCTGGTCCTAGTAGTCACTTACTGTTTAGCCCTACAAATGGCATTTCTAGGGTATTTTCTCTGCTGCAATCTAGATTCTAGATCCCTGGCTAAAGTCCTGAAGTCATTGGCATCTGAGCAGTTAAGTTTAAGTCGAATCATCTCCCCTTTGGCTATAGCCTCAGGGACATGCTTGGGGTGACAGCTGGTCCCAAAGAGGACTGAATTCCCTGAAATGGGTTTTCTGTAAGAAATAGTCTTAACTTTACCCCTGGGGAGCCCTATCAGGGTAAGGTCCAGGTAATTGATGTACCTATCATTAAATTCAATGGTGAATCTAAGATTCATGTCATTATGATTAAGATATAAAAAGAATTCTTCAGCTTGGGCTTCGGTACCTGTCCAAATAAAGATCAAATCGTCTATGTATCTCTTGTATAGAGACACATAGACGCGAAAGGGGTTACTATCTCCAAAGATGTGGAAGAACTCCCAGAATCCTAGGAATAGATTAGCATACAAGGGGGCAAATTTAACCCCCATCGCTGTTCCACATCTCTGGAGATAGTAAACCCCCTCAAACACAAAATAATTGTGTGTGAGGAGGAAACCCACTACTTTGACAATGAAAATGTTAAATTCTTCAGTATAACCTGCAAAATTCTCAAGAAAAAAACACAAAGCTTGTAAACCCTTTTCGTGCGGTATACACGAGTAGAGTGAGACAGCATCCACAGACAACCATTTGGATTGTGATGTCCAAACTACCTCCTCCATTAGTTGCAACACTTGCTTTGTATCTCGTAAATACGAGGGCAAAGAGGTTACCAGTGGCTGTAGGAGGCTGTCTATCCACTCCGATAGGTTGCACAACAGGGAGTCCACCCCGCTTACAATGGGGCGTCCCTTAACCTCTAGGAGGGACTTGTGGACCTTCGGGAAATGATGGAATGCAGGGATTTTGGGAAAATCCGGAACCAGATAAGCAAAAGTCGCTTGGTCAATAAACCCTTGTTCCACTCCCTCATCCAGAATGTCCACAAGTTCCCTCCTGAAAACTGATGTAGGGTCGCCTCTCAAAATTGAGTATTCTTCTCTATTGCTCAGTTGTCTGATAGCCTCTGCTACATAAGCTTCACGATCTAGGACAACAGTCATGCCGCCTTTGTCGGCTTTACGTATTGTGATAGAGGTGTTATCTTTTAACTCCTTGACAGCTGTCCTTTCCCTGAAGCTCAGGTTATTTTTGGGCTTTTTGTTGTTTAGTTTTAGGGAAATGAGATCTTGCTCAACCCTATGATAGAAGGTTTCCACTATATTACCCCGTACCTGTATGGGATAAAATGTGGACTTGCTCCTCATGGTTGGACCCCTGTTATGCAAAGCCTGAGTGTCAGTCTTGGATTCTAACTGTAATTGTTGTAAAGAAACAACATCACAGGATTGGGAAAAAGAAAGTGAGTCAGTGTTAGTAGAAGCCAGCGGCTGTGTAGTATCTGTGGATTCAACTGAATGTGCAAAGAATTTCTTGAGAGTTAAATTTCTTATGAATTTGTTTAAATCCAACAATGTTTTAAAAACGTCAAATTCGTTAGTGGGAGAGAAATTGAGACCCAAGCTAAGTACTCTCAACTGATCTGCAGTGAGAGATATAGATGAAAGATTGATCACATTATTATGTTGGGCATCTATTTGTATTTTGATGTTGCTTTCGCTTGCCTCAATTGATATCTCTGCTGTCCCTGTACACTGTTGAGGTTCTGTGTCTTGGATATGGTACCTCCCCCTTTGTGTGTGATCTTGTCCTGGGGAAAAACCTGCTCCATAAGACCTTGATTACCTGATTGGGCAACAGTATAGTGTTGACTGATTATGGGTGCAGGTGTCACATGCATCAAATGGTTAGAATTGTATTTAGGAATTACTGCTTGTGGTATATCAGTAGAAAGCACATTAGGAGCAGAATTTATGTCAACCCTATTGGAGCTGTGTACTGCACTGTGTGTCTCTGCTGTTAACATAGAATTATTAACAGTGCTAGCACTACTACTATTCCCATGGGTATGTACATTAGTGAACTCATCACTCCCATCAGTGCTGTACTCAGTATCACTCCCAGTAAATGTTACATTTTTGTTGTTATTAGTTTGCCTCTGTCTGTTCCTGTGACCCCCTCTCCTTCTCCCAAATCTAGGCTGAGTTTGTCTGAAAGAAGCTCTTTGTTTTTTGCTCCAAATATATACAGTGTTATTAAGATAATCATTTTTGTCTCTAAGAAATTTTGTGTGTTTTCTTTCCATAATGGTAGACCTACTAGTTGCTAAAATGCCTCTAAGAATATTATCAAATTTGGCAAAATCAGGGGTTGCACTACGTAAATTTAGTTCTGCCTGCAATTCTGCAATTTCTAATTTAACTTTGTCTAATTGCTTAATCTTGTACTGTAACATAAGCAGCATTAAATTTAAAGAACAATTAGATAACACTTGGTTCCATTCTTCTACAAAATCTTTTTCATTACAGTCCACATCGAAAGTAGGAAATTTGAAAATTCGTAATCCTCTTGGGACCATTTTTAAAGATCGGTATTTTTCTAATGTCCAAATGTCCCACTGAATTTTAGACTCTTTTATTAGTAGGTTTTCCATCATGTCAAAAAGGGTGCTAAGTGCCAAAACACTCTTATCTTCAGAAAAAATCACATCACTGTTCACAGTCCCTTCTTGTCTCGCTGTGTAAGGCATCAAAGAATAAAACAACTGATTAGGGGGTTGTATGGATGTGTGTGCCATCTCATCCATTGTGCTGTGAGGAGCTTAAAAGGCTTGTTTATGTGTGTGCTATTAAACGTATACTGAGTGTTAGTACCGCCAGTAAGGTACCCAAAATTATCAAATACATACAAAAGAGAAACTCAGTTACGTTTTGCAATATGTAGTTAGTAACTACTAATGTCCCGACAGTACTGTGGATAAATTGTCAAAGTCCAACAAGTGCTTGTCTGCTGGATGTAGGGCGTGACTTAACGAACACAGGTATATAGCCAAAATCTCAAATCACAGTTCAAATGTCCCCACTGCTGCCCAAAACGAGCTACCTTGTAACCGGAACATGAAAGGCTCTGCGATGCACGGGTAATCTTTTACCTTCTCAAAGTGCTCGTCTGTCCACCGGTTCTGCTCGCTTGGCGTCCTTGTAGGTAAATTTGAAATCCTCGGCGTTGCTTCTGCCCGCCTCTCGGCATGCGCTGGCTCCTATTGGCTGCTTGGTTCCGTCACTCACCCAAAGCAGCACGGCTGCACGAATCCAATCACGTACTCCACCAATGGCTGAAGGGATAATGCACAAACCTCCCCACAGCAAAAAATCCAGGAAGACTGGCCAGAACAGCAAAATTAGAAAACGGAGATCCTGGAGATTCTGATAAAAACGTCTTTATTGAAAAATATTAAAATATCGATACGGCTAGTGTTAGAAATACGGCTAGTGTTAGAAATAAATATTGGCCCAACTTATCAACTTAATATTGATGACTATAGCTTGCATAGAATAAAGTGTCCGTGATGGTTTCAAAGCGATATAGCTGCTAAGTATAGTATATTCTACTGGCTGTTTGTAGGTTTCATAGCGATATGGCTGCTAAGTAAATTATATTGTGCTGGCTATGTGTAAACATATCAACTCAGCCATTCACAAGTCTAGACGTCACAGGAGGTGTGTCTATCGGCTAGTATTTTCAATAAGTGATTACGTCAACTGAAGTAAAGTGTGATTCTAATCATAAGAATTATATAGAATGTGTAATCTATATAATATTAACCCAACCTATCAGTATGATATTCGTATCTGGAAATTATACTAAGATAGATGTCGGTGTTGATTGTGTAACAATCTAACTACAGGATGTAAATATCTTTGATGTGAAGTGTGATCAGTTAAATTAACCCAGACTCCAACGTAATAAGTATAAATATATCTAAGTAAATATATAATGAGTTAGTGTGATACAATTAATCGTGTATGAAATATATCCAAAAACAAGTGCTACTAATTAATATTCTACGGATCTGTTGATCTTTGCTGTAATTTAAAAGACTCAAAATTCGAATTATTATAAATAAATTAATGTGATCAAAAATCGATCCCCTATGGTAATAGTGAGACTCATAGTCATGTATGATATTATTTATCTATAGTGACAAATATAATTGTGACATTAGTGCTATGCAATTTGATTTAAACTAATATAATACAAAAGGTAGTGTTATCTAAATAGGTATGTTCTTTATCGTGTTGTGTCAATATAAATAGTGAGATTAACAGTAATATTATTAGCAAAAGAAGTAGAGTGATAATAACTCAAAATGATTAAGAACCTAAATGGGATGTGTGTTCTCACGATATCCTTGTGTGATCTCTCAAATATATGTGTAAATCACAATATACTACACATTCTCAACAGATCCGTAGAATATTAATTAGTAGCACTTGTTTTTGGATATATTTCATACACGATTAATTGTATCACACTAACTCATTATATATTTACTTAGATATATTTATACTTATTACGTTGGAGTCTGGGTTAATTTAACTGATCACACTTCACATCAAAGATATTTACATTCTGTAGTTAGATTGTTACACAATCAACACCGACATCTATCTTAGTATAATTTCCAGATAAGAATATCATACTGATAGGTTGGGTTAATATTATATAGATTACACATTCTATATAATTCTTATGTTTAGAATCACACTTTACTTCAGTTGACGTAATCACTTAATGAAAATACTAGCCGATAGACACACCTCCTGTGACGTCTAGACTTGTGAATGGCTGAGTTGATATGTTTACACATAGCCAGCACAATATAATTTACTTAGCAGCCATATCGCTATGAAACCTACAAACAGCCAGTAGAATATACTATACTTAACAGCTATATCGCTTTGAAACCATCACGGACACTTTATTCAATGCAAGCTATAGTCATCAATATTAAGTTGATAAGTTGGGCCAATATTTATTTCTAACACTAGCCGTATGTTTACAATTATATCATAGTCCTGCTTCTTGTATATACTAGAATTGATTCGCTAGACGAAGGACATACCCCCTGTGACGTTTATAATTGTGATTGACTGATTCGATATGTCTACACACAGCCTATCCTCACCACTCGAATACACTGGTAAAATCCCGGTATTTTAAATAGGGACAACACTCTATCAGTACAATATAGTACCTGCTCTAAGAAAGTCACTATGAGCTAGATCAGACCCATTAGAGAGTTTACTACATAGTGGGATTACATTTACACACGACTTTGGTGCATTACAGTGTCTCAAAATGTTTGGAGAAATAATAGAACACAAAGCTTGACGGATGACATCACAGACATGCGCAATGAATAGTAGGGCACGCCAACATGTATGAAAATATTCTATCATTCAGACAACATAGAGATCGACATATATACTTTAATCAAGTAAGTAGAGAGAAAGCCGAAGAGTTATGAAAGACATATGGTCTCATTCCCCCAATAGGGATTTATGGTATAAACTGGTTCAAACAGATTGCACAAGCGATAATTGGAGATATCAAACAATACCTTTTGTATAGTGTGCATCCATGGGATAGCAATTATGAGAAGTGTAAGCTTACATTGCAAATATATATTAACATTCATGTTTATTTTGTATTATGTTTGTTGCTTTAATGGATTGAATACTGATGGATTTAACTGTGATGAATCAACATTTAAGTTTGCTTTGAATTATGTCTGTCATTTTCTATATACTGAATGCTGATAGGCTCAACCTTGAGGGAGTTGCCTCTAGCCACTCCTCTCACAGGTGTTGCTAATCATATTAATAGAAATGTGGTTCATATATAGCAAGTGTTTGAGTTACATTGTATAAGCCTGATGAAACAGCTAGCTGCTGAGAAACGCGTCACTTGATTTTAACCTTTGTTAGTAAAGTTTAATACTTTTTTATCTCAAACACTTGCTACTGTGTTTTATTTGGATCTTTATTGGTCCACTGGACCTCTGCTGATTGCCTCCTGTGGAAGCCTTGTCATAGTCTGTTGGGTGACTGTATTGATCCCTTCCTGTTTGACTAGCATCAATGGAGATGCATCACCTTTTGTGAGTATATATCTTACCACACATACTACTGCTCCTGGTATAAGACTGTACTAGGCCATATAGGCACCTTTGTGTCTTCTTGTATTTTACTACAGATTATCCATCTTCACCCCAAGAGGTCGGTCTGCTGGGTGACTGTTATAGATCCCAGACTGCTCCCATTGCACTAACTGGAGTGCTCCTAAGATTGTGAGTCTAATTTAACACTACCTGATCGTTTAACCTTTGTGGATCAGACATTAGAAAAATACCGATCTTTAAAAATGGTCCCAAGAGGATTACGAATTTTCAAATTTCCTACTTTCGATGTGGACTGTAATGAAAAAGATTTTGTAGAAGAATGGAACCAAGTGTTATCTAATTGTTCTTTAAATTTAATGCTGCTTATGTTACAGTACAAGATTAAGCAATTAGACAAAGTTAAATTAGAAATTGCAGAATTGCAGGCAGAACTAAATTTACGTAGTGCAACCCCTGATTTTGCCAAATTTGATAATATTCTTAGAGGCATTTTAGCAACTAGTAGGTCTACCATTATGGAAAGAAAACACACGAAATTTCTTAGAGACAAAAATGATTATCTTAATAACACTGTATATATTTGGAGCAAAAAACAAAGAGCTTCTTTCAGACAAACTCAGCCTAGATTTGGGAGAAGGAGAGGGGGTCACAGGAACAGACAGAGGCAAACTAATAACAACAAAAATGTAACATTTACTGGGAGTGATACTGAGTACAGCACTGATGGGAGTGATGAGTTCACTAATGTACATACCCATGGGAATAGTAGTAGTGCTAGCACTGTTAATAATTCTATGTTAACAGCAGAGACACACAGTGCAGTACACAGCTCCAATAGGGTTGACATAAATTCTGCTCCTAATGTGCTTTCTACTGATATAAAAAAGAAAACACAAAACCAGCACTGTGTTTGTTAATAAAGGAATATAAAAGGTATAGGTGACCTTGGTGCTACCCCTAGTTAATTAGACTTCTAATAAGGGTAGGGGATTGAGCAGAGACAGATGGAGGGGTTTGTAGCACTCTTATTCCTTACAATGTAATGCCATGTATTGAAACCATGGATAAAGTAATATTATAGGGTAATAAAAACAAAAGTTTAATTGGTTAATTTAAAAAACAAATACAGACCACACAGCCCACTACACACGAGACTGTGTAAAGATAGATAATGATATGAAAACAACTTATATGAGCTAAGCCTAAAGCACGCACCAAAGCCCTGTGGTATATGCTCCCCTGTATTCCTGGCCAATAACTGGATACGTTGGCTTCAGGTGACAGGAGCACAACCCCAAGGCAGAGAATTGGTGCGCAAGGCTGAATACTAAAAACAGATAGTATCCCTGAGTTACAAGGGATCTCGTGGGTTCAAAGACCCCAAACAAACGCGTTTCGGCCGTGGAGCCGGCCTTTCTCAATGTTTACTGCAAAAGTTTTCAAGCCGAGTGACCGAGAGTGGCTTCTTTTTAAGTCCTACCCATGTTCCCATTAGCCAATCCAAGCCCGGTACAGAACACACCTCTATTGTTCGCCAATCAGATTTTCTGGATTTTTTGTGTGACGTAGGACCATCTCCTATTGGACGGACTATGCCACACTCCCAAACACCCGTAAGTGTAGTCTGGTACTAATTGATTATACTAGTACATTCGTAAGTAAAAAGATGAGGCGATCATAATCCTGATTACTTCTACCTTTCTACACTAATGTAGTGTCATCTATAAGGGGCGTTATGTTACATATGCGGTTAATGTGTTACTCCAATACACGGTTCATGATTGGTTAAACATGTAAACCGGTCATTGCTTCATTGGTGTACGATTTAAACACCTTCTTGCATACACACCCCTTGTTTATGAGTGCACCGTTATGCCAGTGAGAGTGCGCATAGGACCCCATCGTAAATAGTAAGCTGTCAAAATTAATGATACGGGTCTCAGATCAACATTGTCAGATTCGATCCTTAAAGGTATAGTTTCTTGGGCTTGTATCAATCTTCCTAAGTATAAAAAGCAAGATCCCGCTTATATAGTGATAAGGTTCGGCAAGTTCCAGAAAACTTTTTCTGATACATATCAAAAGCATCAAGTCACAGTTTCCAACTATATACCGAAATATCTAAGTGCTAGGTCCTCAAAACGCATAATAATGTGCGACTAGGTGAAACATGAAAAATGTCCTTAACTCCCATTGCTTGGTGCCAACAGGAGAATTAACAATTCTTAGGGTAGTATCGCAATGACACGTCTGTCTTGTCTGTAAACACGTTATGACGTTTTTTGAAATGTTGTCCACTACCCCAGGTTACAGATGAATTATTCGATCATATTATTTACATGTTTTCACGCTAAAATGATGATCTTTTATGTGACTCTATAACACATTTAGAAAGGAAATGAATGAGTGAGGTGTGGTGTGTGTTAGAATTGCATTAATTCTCTATTCTGATTATATGGAATACCCAGGTATGCATAACTAAATTCCAAACATCATTGGACATATATAGTAGCTTTATAATGACATGTGTTATGCCCCACCAGATAGAGAATAGACACATCCCCTTCACTCATAAAGGCTAACCTAAATTGTATATAAAGTCAACTGACCATGACATAAACATTACTACTCTTACAGGAGGCCGAATACTTATAGAGGGAGAGCATGCTCTACAAAGGTAGACACTCAGGATATGCTAAAAGTAAATAAAACATGGGTGGACATACAAAAGGAAATAACTATACATTCATGAATGTGCACCTATTGAATTAGTTTTTAGTGTGTATATTAATACTATAGTGGAATACAGTATAGCACCTGATCACATTGTGCCTACTAATTCACTATAAAGAGCATCCATGTAACTTGGGTGTTCAAAAATAATAACACTAATAAAAAGAGGGACTAATCAACTGTATTTTAGATCACACAGGTATAGTTGTATCAACATTTCGTAAGCCTGTATCTTGAGATACTGAGAGATTATCCCTATTCTGGGTGCACATATTTCTAGGGTGTACTTATTAATCGTAATTAATATGTTAAATAATAGGAGTGGTATTATCAATTTTCTAGATATTTCACAGATTCCAGAAAAATTGGTACCTTATCTTCAAATATATATTAACATATTACAAGTACACCCAGAAATTATTGTATTCGTTCATAGCAAATGGCATTACAGTATTGAGTCTGAAAATCCATTTGGCTTCCTTTTTAAGAAGTGTGTCCTCGGTGTTCCCACCTCTTAGAGGCACAGGCTTACGAAATGTTGATACAACTATACCTGTGTGATCTAAAATACAGTTGATTAGTCCCTCTTTTTATTAGTGTTATTATTTTTTAACACCCAAGTTACATGGATGCTCTTTATAGTGAATTAGTAGGCACAATGTGATCAGGTGCTATACTGTATTCCACTATAGTATTAATATACACACTAAAAACTAATTCAATAGGTGCACATTCATGAATGTATAGTTATTTCCTTTTGTATGTCCACCCATGTTTTATTTACTTTTAGCATATCCTGAGTGTCTACCTTTGTAGAGCATGCTCTCCCTCTATAAGTATTCGGCCTCCTGTAAGAGTAGTAATGTTTATGTCATGGTCAGTTGACTTTATATACAATTTAGGTTAGCCTTTATGAGTGAAGGGGATGTGTCTATTCTCTATCTGGTGGGGCATAACACATGTCATTATAAAGCTACTATATATGTCCAATGATGTTTGGAATTTAGTTATGCATACCTGGGTATTCCATATAATCAGAATAGAGAATTAATGCAATTCTAACACACACCACACCTCACTCATTCATTTCCTTTCTAAATGTGTTATAGAGTCACATAAAAGATCATCATTTTAGCGTGAAAACATGTAAATAATATGATCGAATAATTCATCTGTAACCTGGGGTAGTGGACAACATTTCAAAAAACGTCATAACGTGTTTACAGACAAGACAGACGTGTCATTGCGATACTACCCTAAGAATTGTTAATTCTCCTGTTGGCACCAAGCAATGGGAGTTAAGGACATTTTTCATGTTTCACCTAGTCGCACATTATTATCCGTTTTGAGGACCTAGCACTTAGATATTTCGGTATATAGTTGGAAACTGTGACTTGATGCTTTTGATATGTATCAGAAAAAGTTTTCTGGAACTTGCCGAACCTTATCACTATATAAGCGGGATCTTGCTTTTTATACTTAGGAAGATTGATACAAGCCCAAGAAACTATACCTTTAAGGATCGAATCTGACAATGTTGATCTGAGACCCGTATCATTAATTTTGACAGCTTACTATTTACGATGGGGTCCTATGCGCACTCTCACTGGCATAACGGTGCACTCATAAACAAGGGGTGTGTATGCAAGAAGGTGTTTAAATCGTACACCAATGAAGCAATGACCGGTTTACATGTTTAACCAATCATGAACCGTGTATTGGAGTAACACATTAACCGCATATGTAACATAACGCCCCTTATAGATGACACTACATTAGTGTAGAAAGGTAGAAGTAATCAGGATTATGATCGCCTCATCTTTTTACTTACGAATGTACTAGTATAATCAATTAGTACCAGACTACACTTACGGGTGTTTGGGAATCCAGAAAATCTGATTGGCGAACAATAGAGGTGTGTTCTGTACCGGGCTTGGATTGGCTAATGGGAACATGGGTAGGACTTAAAAAGAAGCCGCTCTCGGTCACTCGGCTTGAAAACTTTTGCAGTAAACATTGAGAAAGGCCGGCTCCACGGCCGAAACGCGTTTGTTTGGGGTCTTTGAACCCACGAGATCCCTTGTAACTCAGGGATACTATCTGTTTTTAGTATTCAGCCTTGCGCACCAATTCTCTGCCTTGGGGTTGTGCTCCTGTCACCTGAAGCCAACGTATCCAGTTATTGGCCAGGAATACAGGGGAGCATATACCACAGGGCTTTGGTGCGTGCTTTAGGCTTAGCTCATATAAGTTGTTTTCATATCATTATCTATCTTTACACAGTCTCGTGTGTAGTGGGCTGTGTGGTCTGTATTTGTTTTTTAAATTAACCAATTAAACTTTTGTTTTTATTACCCTATAATATTACTTTATCCATGGTTTCGATACATGGCATTACATTATAAGGAATAAGAGTGCTACAAACCCCTCTATCTGTCCCTGCTCAATCCCCTACCCTTATTAGCTTTCTACTGATATACCACAAGCAGTAATTCCTAAATACAATTCTAACCATTCGATGCATGTGACACCTGCACTCATAATCAGTCAACACTATACTGTTGCCCAATCAGGTAATCAAGGTCTTATGGAGCAGGTTTTTCCCCAGGACAAGATCACACACAAAGGGGGAGGTACCATATCCAAGACACAGAACCACAACAGCGTACAGGGACAGCATAGATATCAATTGAGGCAAGCGAAAGCAACATCAAAATACAAATAGATGCCCAACATAATAATGTGATCAATCTTTCATCTATATCTCTCACTGCAGATCAGTTTAGAGTATTTAGCTTGGGTCTCAATTTCTCTCCCACTAACGAATTTGACGTTTTTTAAAACATTGTTGGATTTAAACAAATTCATAAGAAATTTAACTCTCAAGAAATTCTTTGCACATTCAGTTGAATCCACAGATACTACACAGCCGCTGGCTTCTACTAACACTGACTCACTTTCTTTTTCCCAATCCTGTGATGTTGTTTCTTTACAACAATTACAGTTAGAATCCAACACTGACACTCAGGCTTTGCATTACAGGGGTCCAACCATGAGGGGCAAGTCCACATTTTATCCCATACAGGTACGGGGTAATATAGTGGAAACCTTCTATCATAGGGTTGAGCAAGATCTCATTTCCCTAAAACTAAACAACAAAAAGCCCAAAAATAACCTGAGCTTCAGGGAAAGGACAGCTGTCAAGGAGTTAAAAGATAACACCTCTATCACAATACGTAAAGCCGACAAAGGCGGCATGACTGTTGTCCTAGATCGTGAAGCTTATGTAGCAGAGGCTATCAGACAACTGAGCAATAGAGAAGAATACTCAATTTTGAGAGGCGACCCTACATCAGTTTTCAGGAGGGAACTTGTGGACATTCTGGATGAGGGAGTGGAACAAGGGTTTATTGACCAAGCGACTTTTGCTTATCTGGTTCCGGATTTTCCCAAAATCCCTGCATTCCATCATTTCCCGAAGGTCCACAAGTCCCTCCTAGAGGTTAAGGGACGCCCCATTGTAAGCGGGGTGGACTCCCTGTTGTGCAACTTATCGGAGTGGATAGACAGCCTCCTACAGCCACTGGTAACCTCTTTGCCCTCGTATTTACGAGATACAAAGCAAGTGTTGCAACTAATGGAGGAGGTAGTTTGGACATCACAATCCAAATGGTTGTCTGTGGATGCTGTCTCACTCTACTCGTGTATACCGCACGAAAAGGGTTTACAAGCTTTGTGTTTTTTTCTTGAGAATTTTGCAGGTTATACTGAAGAATTTAACATTTTCATTGTCAAAGTAGTGGGTTTCCTCCTCAAACACAATTATTTTGTGTTTGAGGGGGTTTACTATCTCCAGAGATGTGGAACAGCGATGGGGGCTAAATTTGCCCCCTCGTATGCTAATCTATTCCTAGGATTCTGGGAGTTCTTCCACATCTTTGGAGATAGTAACCCCTTTCGCGTCTATGTGTCTCTATACAAGAGATACATAGACGATTTGATCTTTATTTGGACAGGTACCGAAGCCCAAGCTGAAGAATTCTTTTCATATCTTAATCATAATGACATGAATCTTAGATTCACCTTTGAATTTAATGATAGGTACATCAATTACCTGGACCTTACCCTGATAGGGCTCCCCAGGGGTAAAGTTAAGACTATTTCTTACAGAAAACCCATTTCAGGGAATTCAGTCCTCTTTGGGACCAGCTGTCACCCCAAGCATGTCCCTGAGGCTATAGCCAAAGGGGAGATGATTCGACTTAAACGTAACTGCTCAGATGGCAATGACTTCAGGACTTTAGCCAGGGATCTAGAATCTAGATTGCAGCAGAGAAAATACCCTAGAAATGCCATTTGTAGGGCTAAACAGTTAGTGACTACTAGGACCAGAGAGTCTTTTGACAGATAAAGGGGGTCCCAAAAACAAACAATTCAATGGAGTCACTTTTGTTACTACACATAGTGGTCAATACAATGACATCTGCTCCATTATACGGAAGCACTTTAAAATTTTGCAGGCTGATGACAAACTCATTGATACTGTAAAGAATGGAGTCAGATGTTCATATAGAAAAGGTCCCACATTAGGCTCTCTACTATCTCCTACTGTGTTGCCTACCAATACCAAGGATGATTGTGCCTGGATGAGACATCAGGGCATGCATAAATGCGGTCACAACAAGTGTAAACCGTGTGATTATGTAAGGACAGTCAATACTTTTTCAAGTTATGTCACAGGCCAAACATACACCATCAAATCACTTCTGAACTGCATGTGCAAATATGTTATTTACATTTTAAATTGCTCTCAATGTAGAATCCAATACATAGTTCTCACCTCCAGGGACATTAACACCAGAATTAGGGAACACCTGTCCTCCTTTACAACAGCCAAATCCAGTACCCCGGTAGTACAGCATTTTGGAGTATATCATGGTGGTAATCTCTCTACTTTCTCATGGAGTGCAATAGAAAAAGTGCACAAACCCAAAAGAGGGGGTTCTATTGATCGCATATTGGAGTTGAGGGAGGCATTTTGGATTTTTACACTAGACACCCGCATTCCTGGTGGCCTCAACTCCAAATACAACATAATGAACCTATGGTGAATACTCCCTTTCTTGTTCCCTTTCTTGTCCCCCCCCTCAGTCATAAATTTTAAATTTTAGTCATACTTTCTCTTACTCTTACATACATCCCATCACTTTCATTTTCATATATACTTTTTTGCCTGATCTATGTATACATGGTTTTGTGCCATGTACATATATTTTATATATTTTTTGACATCTAAAGCATGTTAGTTCTTTCATATTTCAGTGCTTTGACATTTGGTAATAAAATAATGCCCCCTTCTCCATGTTACCAGGGCCTCGAACTTTAAACTGTCTAATTGGATATACCCTGGCATTTTAATTTCTTTCTCCAGTGTCTATTTGAGAGTATATAACACACAGTATATTTTGTGTATCTTCCATACATGCTCCATACTTTATATATGCCTATATTTTTGTTCCCTTTAGTGTCTCACTGTTCTATAGTTCACTAGTATAAGCATAGGTCCCTAGTGGGTACAATAAGCATCAGCACTTTGTCTTACTAGGGAGGTTGTATAGTTAATGTTTTTCCATTATGTATATTATTCAGGCAACAGGTGTGATAAAATACTTTTAACCAATTAGATTTTAGGTAAGCGTATATAAGGGGTGTGACACATAGCACTACAGGCTATGACTACGGCTACAAGCCGAAACGCGTAAGCCATTCAGTGCCACACCTGATTGCTCTTATGTTGTTTGTATGCCATCGATATTTTAATATTTTTCAATAAAGACGTTTTTATCAGAATCTCCAGGGTCTCCGTTTTCTAATTTTGCTGTTCTGGCCAGTCTTCCTGGATTTTTTGCTGTGGGGAGGTGTGTGCATTATCCCTTCAGCCATTGGTGGAGTACGTGATTGGATTTGTGCAGCCGTGCTGCTTTGGGTGAGTGACGGAACCAAGCAGCCAATAGGAAGCAACGCCGAGGATTTCAAATTTACCTACAAGGACGCCAAGCGAGCAGAACCGGTGGACAGACGAGCACTTGGAGAAGGTAAAAGATTAACCGTGCATCGCAGAGCCTTTCATGTTCCGGTTACAAGGTAGCTCGTTTTGGGCAGCAGTGGGGACATTTGAACTGTGATTTGAGATTTTGGCTATATACCTGTGTTCGTTAAGTCACGCCCTACATCCAGCAGACAAGCACTTGTTGGACTTTGACAATTTATCCACAGTACTGTCGGGACATTAGTAGTTACTAACTACATATTGCAAAACGTAACTGAGTTTCTCTTTTGTATGTATGGATATTAACTAAATAAAATAATTCAGATATTTATATTAATTGTATGGTCTAGTAGGTGCATGTTGATTAAGGGTTTCTATTTTTAAGGAAAATTATTAATTATATTGTGTTATAACCCTGCCATAAGCTGATATATTATTTGGATAGCACTACTAAGATTTTCATAAATATACTGACACTATAGTGGCTAATGCTAGATATTTGCCTATAGTGGCTAATGCTAGATATTTGCCTATAGTGGCTAATGCTAGATACTTGCCTATAGTGGCTAATGCTAGATACTTGCCTATAGTGGCTAATGCTAGATACTTGCCTATAGTGGCTAATGCTAGATACTTGCCTATAGTGGCTAATGCTAGATACTTGCCTATAGTGGCTAATGCTAGATACTTGTCTATAGTGGCTAATGCTAGATACTTGCCTATAGTGGCTAATGCTAGATACTTGCCTATAGTGGCTAGTGCTCTTTTGCAGCAATTTTACATGAACCTGTGCAGATTTATGTATATAGTCCTGAGGACTTGCAGACTATGAAGTTTTATTTTTTAAATACTTTGTCTTTGAAAGACTTCCCTTTAGTGTGTAACAAGGCAGGACAGAGCGTAGGTGTGCTGTAAATAGACCTCCTTGGTTTACCTAAAGCTAGCTAACTATATTATTAATACTGGTACAGCTATTACTGAGCTAGCATTAATATCTTATTATAGCTATTCCTATTAATACTGGTACAGCTATTACTGAGCTTAGCTCAGTAATAGTTGTACCAATATTAATAATAGGAATAGCTATTATAAGATATAATTAGTGCTAGCTCAATAATAGCTGTACCAGTATTAATAATATAGTTATAATAAGATATTAGTGCTAGCTCAGTAATGGCTGTACCAGTATTAATAATATAGTTATAATAAGATATTAGTGCTAGCTCAGTAATGGCTGTACCAGTATTAATAATAGGAATAGCTATAATAAGATATTAGTGCTAGCTCAGTAATAGCTGTACCAGTATTAATAATATAGTTATAATAAGATATTAGTGCTAGCTCAGTAATAGTTGTACCAGTATTCATAATAGGAATAGCTATAATAAGATATAATTAGTGCTAGCTCAGTAATAGCTGTACCAGTATTAATAATAGGAATAGCTATAATATTTAGCTATAATAAGATATTAATGCTAGCTCAGTAATAGCTGTACCAGTATTAATAATATAGTTATAATAAGATATTAGTTAGTGCTAGCTCAGTAATAGCTGTACCAGTATTAATAGTAGGAATAGCTATAATAAGATATTGGTGCTAGCTCATTAATAGCTTTACCAGTATTAATAATAGAAATGACTATAATAAGAATTAGTGCTAGCTCAGTAATAGCTGTACCAGTATTAATAATAGTAATAGCTATAACAAGATATTAGTGCTAGCTCATTAATAGCTGTACCAGTATTAATAATAGTAATAGCTATAATAAGATATTAGTGCTAGCTCAGTAATAGCTGTACCAGTATTAATAATAGTAATAGCTATAATAAGATATTAGTGCTAGCTCAGTAATAGCTGTACCAGTATTAATAATAGTAATAGCTATAACAAGATATTAGTGCTAGCTCATTAATAGCTGTACCAGTATTAATAATAGTAATAGCTATAATAAGATATATTTGTGCTAGCTGCTAGCACTAATCTCTTATTATAGCTATTCCTATTATTAATACTGGTACAGCTATTACTGAGCTAGATCTTATTATAGCTATTAATACTGGTACAGCTATTACTGAGCTAGCTATAATTATATCGTATTATAGCTATTCCTATTATTAATATATATAATTGGCTTTGTGAAGCCAAAGAAAAAAGTATAATAGAAGAGATCTGTAAACACTTCATACATTTGCATCTCTTCCAGTAAAAAAGGACAATACAAACACTTTTTTATTCAAGAACTTCTTAGGATATTATTTCAAAGAGTTGAAACAGAAAGTTCACTTTAGGTATACCAAGGAGGTTTGGCCACTAAAGGGATTAAAAGAACACCTGAAAAAAAACCTGAAAAACACGGATGCTTTATTTAGGCTGCTGGTGCCTGTTCGAATATAGCTGGCACTCTTTATGTCCTAGTTTGGCCATTTCTAAAGTTATACCTATGTGGTGCTGCTTAGGCTCAGGAATTGCAGCCTACATGGGACCCGGATCGCAACACACTGAACTTGACCCTGAGTTCAGACGAGAGCCGTTAGAAGCCGCGGTCTGAAAATCTCTTACCTAATATCGGAGTCTCTGCTGTCTGACGGTCACTACGGTGTTTCCCGGATATGAGTTAGACTCACTTGTCCTAATGTCCTGGCAGGTATGGTGTGGAGATGGGGACGACGACGAGACCCTTTGCCTAATATTACACTAATGCGCGCATGCGTAATAGCACTCACCCCCCCGGCACTAATTGGATTAAAATTGGCGCCGCCAGCCAATGCGAAGTAGATTATTCAGATGGCTGGCGGATGACCAAGGTAGAGTGGAGGTGTGAAAAGGGACACTAGGAAACAGAAGGGAAGTAAAATGAAGGCGCCAGGGATAATTTGCACTGTGCTGTTAAATTACTGTTAAATTTCACTGGATGCAGTCTGCTTCTACTTGCCCGCATCAGGGCTAAATGGGGGGAAAAAACACATGCCCTGTGCCCAGAACTGCTTGTCCCGGGCGTCGGGCGATAGGAATTGCACATCCCTGCAAATATCCATGCCACCACCACCACCAGTCTTCAGGTAACCGCAAGAACAGTATGCTCCCAGGCATGAGCATGGTTGGATTGCTTCAGTTGAGGAGTTGGGAGTGATGCCACCACCATTGCCATATGACCCCTCACAAGATTCCTGGCCAGAGGAATATCCTCCCTTTTGGCTTTGAGGGGGAGCCAATACAGCCACAAAGGGTCCATGTATTTACCCCCCTCCCCCACAAGACAATCTCATGGCAGTCATGGATTTTACCCACAGACTATGTCACAAGAAGTGCCAATTGGACAGGCTGAGTGGTCACACACTGGTCCTCAGTGGGACTATCAATTAACCATAAGAGCTCCACCATCCTCATCACTTGAACGAGCTCCACCATCCTCATCACTTGGACGAGCTCCACCATCTGCAGATGGAAATATAGCAGAAACTACAGCTGCACCTCAAGCACCATTGGTTGCAGCTGAACCTGCCCCACAAGAACCATTGGTTGCAGCTGAACCTGCTCCACAAGAACCATCAGATGTAGCTGAACCTGCCCCACAAGAACCAGCAGATGTAGCTGAACCTTCCCCACAAGAACCAGCAGATGTAGCTGACCCTGCACCTCAAGCACCAGCAGTTGCAGGTGACCCTGCCCCACAAGCAACTAGAAGCCCTGCTGCTCAAGAGCCTGTGGATGCATTGTATTCTCCCCTGGGTGAGGAATACATTGCACTCCAGAGGAGGCTCATAACAAGCCCCGAGAGCATACAAAGAGGCCAAGAGAGGTTCTTCAGGAACCAAGAAAGGTTCATCAGGAACCAAGAGAGGATACAACAACTTAGCATAGAGCTACAGAGGGACATGGCAGCATCGTTAAGTGCAAGTGTTCAGAACCAGTCACAGATGATGTGAATTCTGTCTTGATACGCAGATGTAAATGGACAATAGATGGAGAGAACAAAATCAACTCTTGGGTGTGTTGGTTGAGCACTTTAGACACCAGCAGGACACTGCCTCCAGCCTATCATCTGTGGCCAGCACACCAGCAGAAATACTAGAATCTTCTCAAACCAGGAGAACATGGACATCCACTACAGGCACCTCAGCTCCCTCGTCCAAGAAGCAAAAAAAATAATAATATTCTTATAGTTCACCATAAACCTTGTCCTCAGTTATTTACCATATAATTATCATACACATCCATGTGAGGTGTGTTTTATTACACTAATATTGTTAAAAAATATGATATGACCTGTGTAGAAATGGCAATAAAAACAGGTAATAACATGTTTATGACATATTCTTGTACTATAACTCACATCCACAATAGTTGTTTATGAAGGGTACATATAGTAATATTCACTTCCAAGATATAAATCAATGTATCTCACATCCAATATAAATTGAAACATGGGTATATAATACTGATGTTACTGATAGGGTGTGCATTATCAGGTGTTTTAAGGCTGGTACAGCTATTACTGAGCTAGATCTTATTATAGCTATTAATACTGGTACAGCTATTACTGAGCTAGCTATAATTATATCGTATTATAGCTATTCCTATTATTAATATATATAATTGGCTTTGTGAAGCCAAAGAAAAAAGTATAATAGAAGAGATCTGTAAACACTTCATACATTTGCATCTCTTCCAGTAAAAAAGGACAATACAAACACTTTTTTATTCAAGAACTTCTTAGGATATTATTTCAAAGAGTTGAAACAGAAAGTTCACTTTAGGTATACCAAGGAGGTTTGGCCACTAAAGGGATTAAAAGAACACCTGAAAAAAAACCTGAAAAACACGGATGCTTTATTTAGGCTGCTGGTGCCTGTTCGAATATAGCTGGCACTCTTTATGTCCTAGTTTGGCCATTTCTAAAGTTATACCTATGTGGTGCTGCTTAGGCTCAGGAATTGCAGCCTACATGGGACCCGGATCGCAACACACTGAACTTGACCCTGAGTTCAGACGAGAGCCGTTAGAAGCCGCGGTCTGAAAATCTCTTACCTAATATCGGAGTCTCTGCTGTCTGACGGTCACTACGGTGTTTCCCGGATATGAGTTAGACTCACTTGTCCTAATGTCCTGGCAGGTATGGTGTGGAGATGGGGACGACGACGAGACCCTTTGCCTAATATTACACTAATGCGCGCATGCGTAATAGCACTCACCCCCCCGGCACTAATTGGATTAAAATTGGCGCCGCCAGCCAATGCGAAGTAGATTATTCAGATGGCTGGCGGATGACCAAGGTAGAGTGGAGGTGTGAAAAGGGACACTAGGAAACAGAAGGGAAGTAAAATGAAGGCGCCAGGGATAATTTGCACTGTGCTGTTAAATTACTGTTAAATTTCACTGGATGCAGTCTGCTTCTACTTGCCCGCATCAGGGCTAAATGGGGGGAAAAAACACATGCCCTGTGCCCAGAACTGCTTGTCCCGGGCGTCGGGCGATAGGAATTGCACATCCCTGCAAATATCCATGCCACCACCACCACCAGTCTTCAGGTAACCGCAAGAACAGTATGCTCCCAGGCATGAGCATGGTTGGATTGCTTCAGTTGAGGAGTTGGGAGTGATGCCACCACCATTGCCATATGACCCCTCACAAGATTCCTGGCCAGAGGAATATCCTCCCTTTTGGCTTTGAGGGGGAGCCAATACAGCCACAAAGGGTCCATGTATTTACCCCCCTCCCCCACAAGACAATCTCATGGCAGTCATGGATTTTACCCACAGACTATGTCACAAGAAGTGCCAATTGGACAGGCTGAGTGGTCACACACTGGTCCTCAGTGGGACTATCAATTAACCATAAGAGCTCCACCATCCTCATCACTTGAACGAGCTCCACCATCCTCATCACTTGGACGAGCTCCACCATCTGCAGATGGAAATATAGCAGAAACTACAGCTGCACCTCAAGCACCATTGGTTGCAGCTGAACCTGCCCCACAAGAACCATTGGTTGCAGCTGAACCTGCTCCACAAGAACCATCAGATGTAGCTGAACCTGCCCCACAAGAACCAGCAGATGTAGCTGAACCTTCCCCACAAGAACCAGCAGATGTAGCTGACCCTGCACCTCAAGCACCAGCAGTTGCAGGTGACCCTGCCCCACAAGCAACTAGAAGCCCTGCTGCTCAAGAGCCTGTGGATGCATTGTATTCTCCCCTGGGTGAGGAATACATTGCACTCCAGAGGAGGCTCATAACAAGCCCCGAGAGCATACAAAGAGGCCAAGAGAGGTTCTTCAGGAACCAAGAAAGGTTCATCAGGAACCAAGAGAGGATACAACAACTTAGCATAGAGCTACAGAGGGACATGGCAGCATCGTTAAGTGCAAGTGTTCAGAACCAGTCACAGATGATGTGAATTCTGTCTTGATACGCAGATGTAAATGGACAATAGATGGAGAGAACAAAATCAACTCTTGGGTGTGTTGGTTGAGCACTTTAGACACCAGCAGGACACTGCCTCCAGCCTATCATCTGTGGCCAGCACACCAGCAGAAATACTAGAATCTTCTCAAACCAGGAGAACATGGACATCCACTACAGGCACCTCAGCTCCCTCGTCCAAGAAGCAAAAAAAATAATAATATTCTTATAGTTCACCATAAACCTTGTCCTCAGTTATTTACCATATAATTATCATACACATCCATGTGAGGTGTGTTTTATTACACTAATATTGTTAAAAAATATGATATGACCTGTGTAGAAATGGCAATAAAAACAGGTAATAACATGTTTATGACATATTCTTGTACTATAACTCACATCCACAATAGTTGTTTATGAAGGGTACATATAGTAATATTCACTTCCAAGATATAAATCAATGTATCTCACATCCAATATAAATTGAAACATGGGTATATAATACTGATGTTACTGATAGGGTGTGCATTATCAGGTGTTTTAAGGCTGCAGGTGAGAGGTTGTGTTGTTTGTGATTGGTTTGACACAATTGCAAAGAGGCGGCCTTCAAGAAGGTCTTAGAAATTATCATATGAGCCATCCTAGGTTTAGCTTTCAACTAAGAATACCAAGATATCAAAGCAAAATTGGTGTTAGAATTAAATTTGAAAGTTGTTTGAAATGACATGCCCTATTTGAAAAAAGAAGGTTTTCTTTGGACTTGACTCAATGCCAAGCTGTATTGACATTAGAATAAATTATACTCCCAGTGGGTTCTAAAGAGATAAAGGTAATACAATTATGATTTCCCATTGTTCTCTCCAAGTATTGGTGATTGTTTTAAGAACAAATATAAAGTAAAGAAGCAAGTATATGTACACAATGTGATAAAGTAATGAGATCTGATTATACTTACAAGCTCAATCCATTTGATTAGGTTGCGGCTTCAAAATACAAAATCAGCTATTTCAAATACACAAATAAACCTTAAAAAACAATATCATAGTATACTGTCCCTTTAACTATTTGAGATGCTGCTTAAATGTATGTGATTGTTAAGGCTTCCAGGGAGTTACGTTGCTCTTTTAGTCAGTGCAAAGGTTGCTGCGCCTGCAATGTGTGGCGAGATGAGAATGTAGTAGATTTTTTTTAATTCTGCGTGCGTAAGTCCTTACGATGTATATTGGATACCAAATTGCACGGCTGTTCTATGTTAATCTATGGGAGAAAAATACGGCCGACGGGTGAAATATATGTACGTAACTTGTATGCTATGCCGTATATGTAATACCAAAATCGTGTAAAAACAGGCGGCGGAGGATTTTACGGGCAACGCCGCATATGTGATAGAGTCCCTAGAGCCCAAATAAGCATTTTTACTCTGACCACAAAGATTAGAGCTGTCATTTCCTGCAGATTTACATTGCTGAGCTCCCCATCAAAACAGAAACCCTATAGATGTGCATTCAAATAAATGTGTTATCCACCCTAATTTCACATAGATGATCCCAAAAAAGAGAAATACATAGAAAATCCACCTGTGAGAGTCCATGTGCATGGTCTAGGGAATAATTAGATCCATACAATTGAGAAATCACTGGTCTGTACTTTTTAGTTTCCGTCATTGCCATAATAAATCTATAATATATTGTATATGTGTTCTGCTTGAGTTAACCCAGGTGTAGACCCTGCTGAGTAGTGTTAAGTGTACCTGGAACACAAACATTTCATGATTTAGGTAGAACATACACTTTTATACAACTTTGCAGTTTACTTCTATTATCAAATTTCCTTATTTCCTTTATTCTCTTTGTATCATTAGTGAGCTAATGACAATCGGTGTATATATAAGCAGCCACCAATCGGCAGCTAGTACCTAGGTTCTTTGCTGCTCCTGAGATTACCTAGATAAACCTTTCAGCAAAAGATAACAAGAGATGGAAGCAAATTAAATAATAGAAGTCAGTTGGAAAGTTGTTTAAAATTATATTCTCTGTTTAAATCATGAATGTCAAATGATGACTTTACTGTCCCTTTAATTACCATACAATTCTGCTATACACAGAGCAGCAGATGATGCATATAAGGGACACGTGAAACATTTCAGCTTTAACCCTTTAGCAGGCACAAAGGGTCCTCACTGGAACCATTATTTGTTTAAATTAACCCTTTTTGTTATACCAGAGAGTCGTCAAATTGTTGATACCCTACTGATCTGGAGCATTGAGGCCTAAGACAGACTCTTCAACGAGAGGCACTCAACACCTCCCCCCCTGGTATCTTGTACGCTGGGTATACAGTGCTTTGACACTGCTAACATCACCATCTGTGGTAAACATGGAGAAGCATATACTTCAGGAGTTGGAGAACTTACTTTTACAGCACTTTTCCCAATTTGAGGAGGACTCGCTTAAATCTATGCAGTCGGTCACTAACGAGGACTCCTGTACCCAATTTACCAATGTGGCGCAGATGAGCGATACAGAGTTGGAAACTACTAGCCTGCCCCCTAACCTACCGCTGTGAGGGTCTCTAATAGGGACAGACTCTGATGTTGCACTACAGTCCTGCAGATGGGAGACACTAAAAGGTAGCGGTTCACCACATGCAGAGACCGGAGCTATTGCTGCAGCGTCTTACCAGACCTCCACACAGTAGCCGGTTATAGTTCTGGAAGGACTGCAGACCAGCAGTGCATATGAAATGATGCGTAGTTCTAGCTCGCTGCCTATGCCCCTTACCAACTTACCCTTGTATATTCAGCCTAAACCTCTCCTGTAAAATGTGGAGATGGCATCAACAGATCCCAGGGGACTTCCTTCAGATACACAGCTTATAAGTGAGAAGCGTCCTCTTATCTCTTTGCCTGTACTCTATACATATGAGAGGGATACTATCTTATCTTTACCTCTGTCCTGGTACGGAGCGGCTAGATCCCTGAAACAGGATATAGGGTTCATGCATCGCTGGGCCATCTCACATTACACGTAGCCAGCCTTATTCAGCAGACAGTGTCAAGTCTTTATTTTGATTAGTGACAATCTCCTAACTAACGATAAAGTCTATGAGAGACATGATCCGGTTTGGCGGCTTGTGGTCAAGTCCTACAAAGAGATTAAGGCTAACATTTATTTGGTCTTTGTATTTTTGTACTTGCGTTTTGGCCATCGAACTCGGTTGCAGCCCATCAGAATAGTTGGAGTAGGCTAATCCTCATGTCTGTTCTTGATGAATAATATCTCTCCTTATATTCAGCCTAAAATTTTTTTTGTTGTAAGGCTGTACCATATACTGGCTGAAATAATATATTATGTCTTTTTATTGCTATTTATATATCAGCCGTTTATTTTCGGTAATATCTGAGATCTTCTGTGTTCTTATGCTTTAATCCTATACAAAGCCTGTTTCTTCAACCGTGGCTTCCAAATAATAAGTAGCCTCGTATCCTGCTTAGATTTATTTAGCCTACTTCTTGGTTCACTGAAGTATTAATAGTAGTGTGTTATAGCAAAGTCCCAAAAATAACTTTATATAGCACAGCAAACGCTACTGAGATGTAGAATAAGTTATTTTCATTGATGTTCTTTGATCCTGAAATATTTTTAGAGTCTTCTTTACTGCAAGTTTAAGAGGGGTCAGAATATGTTATGATTTTTTATGATTTGTCTATAAAGTTTAACAACTTAAGGTACAGTCGTGTAAATAGTGGAAAGGGCAACAACTTAAATGACTATTTTCATGTCCTGCTGCCTGTGTCCGGGGTGGTAGGATGACGATCTTGATTTATAAACTACTATGCCCTGTCCTGTTACAATTTGAAAATTAGGAGATTATTTAATGCTTAAAGGGACACTGAACCCAAATTTTTTTTTGTAATTCAGAAAGAACATGCAATTTTAAACAACTTTCTAATTTACTCCTATTATCAATTTTTCTTTGTTCTCTTGCTATCATTATTTGAAAAAGAAGGCATCTAAGCTTTTTTTTGGTTTCAGTACTCTGGGCAGCACTTTTTTATTGGTGTATGAATTTATCTACCAATCAGCAAGGACAACCCAGGTTGGTCACCAAAAATGGGCCGGCATCTAAACTTACATTCTTGCATTTCAAATAAAGATACCAAGAGAATGAAGAAAATTTGATAATAGGAGTAAATTAGAAAGTTGCTTAAAATTTCATGCTCGATCTGAATCACGAAAGAAATTTTTTTGGGTACAGTGTCCCTTTAATACTCCCAGTTGTATACGGTAAACCCAGGCTAATATGGCATATATGAATACAAGTAGAATGTAACAGGTCAGAGTACTGGTCTGTAAACAAGCAGCATTCAAAGTAGCGCTGATCAGGGAGAGTAAGGTCTTTAGCAGCTGTTAAAAGACAAATACATCAGAGGGTAGTACAGAACTCCCCAATAGATGTAAGGGTTAAAAATGTGTACAAGGGTATAACAGCGCTTAAAGATTCCTCATCTAAAACAAGAAACATATAAAATAGTAACTTTGTGGGTGTGGATAGGATTGAAGAAATAAGTAATTAAACGTAATTATACTGTCTTGTAGGATATCAGTGTCCTCCACTGATTATAGCCTTAGTGCTGGCAGAGATTGCCAAATCTGGATTCCTCCTTGAGGTAACGTCAGTAAGGCACAGGAGGTAGGTGAGTGACGAGATTGTCTCGCAGCCAAGAAAAGCATGCATGAGCAATGTTCCTTGAAGTAACGTCAGTAAGGCATGGGAGGTAGGCGAGTGACGAGATTGTCTCGCAGCCAAGAAAAGCATGCATGAGCATTATTCCTGAACAGAATATTGCTCATGCATGCTTTTCTTGGCTGTGAGACAATCTCGTCACTCGCCTACCTTCCGTGCCTTACTGACGTTACCTCAAGGAATATTGCTCATGCATGCTTTTCTTGGCTGCGAGACAATTTCATCACTCACCTACCTGCCGCGCCTTACTGACGTTACCTCAAGGAGGAATCCGGATTTGGCAATTTTTGCCAGCACTAAGGCTATAATCAGTGGAGGACACGGCCACTAGTACTGCACATAATAGCTGCGTATTATATTTGCACAAGTCCCCCTCTTCAGGAAACAAAGCGATTGCTGCCTACTGAATACCCTGACCCAGACTTTAAGAGAGAACTGAAATGGCTGAAGAGGAGGTGGAAACAAAATTTAAAGCTACATACTCCAAGAGGTGGATGGCATACTTGAATATCCTGGGAGGAAAGTATTGGATGTGAATCTATTCATCACTACAAACTCCAAGAGGTCAATGAGATCTGTAAGGCACCCCTCGCTACACCGGACCTACCTGTACCAGTATATGAGTACCCCTTTCCTATCCACACAGTTACTATTTTATATGTTTCTTGTTTTAGATGAGGAATATTTAAGCGCTGTTATACCCTTGTACACATAATATGGCATATACTTTATATTTCTTGTGTCACATCAAAGTACTCTGTCCTTTGTATACCCATAACCTCCAACCAAGACATGTCAGCTGAACTGATCACACAATCATTATAGTTCTTACTACCTACACGCACTAACTCCTTTCTGATCCTATTAAACTAGAACTGATGTTTTTTTATGTAGGATAAATAAGTGGCGCAACTCTATCAGGCTTCACATTACATATGAACCACTTAGGTTAATTTCTAATTTACCTGGTGCAAATTGATCCTAAGATACCTTTCTCACTTATTACATAATTGTCCACTATCCTAGAGCTGTTCATCACTCCCCTCTGGTCACACATGCGGGTAAACCTTATGTTGATCTCCATACAAAAATCCTCTACCTAGATACTTTACAATCTCCTGAAATACAAGTTACAAATATCTTAACTCAACTTTATATAACCATAGTTTACCACCCCCTTAATGTTGCCTATCTCTAGCTTAAAGAGGTCTATCATAACCTCCTTTGTTCTTGGGGACCTTTCAAATTCTAATCAGAACATTTTATTCTATCATCTTGTTATCAGTATAACATAATAAAATAAAATGAGATCTCTCACTAGAGGCTCATGAGTAGTCTCCTTTTTTCTAGCAAACCCACCGCTATTTTAAAATGCCTTATAAGCTTTGGAGGTCCATAAGTGGCCTCACCAGATGATCGGAGGGTTTAGAATTTTATCGGCATCCTATTTATATACAGTTCTTTTCAGACTTATAGCTTTAACTTTGAAACAGTGAAAATTGTTATATTTTATGTTTATAACTATAGCGAGTAATGTGGAAATTTCTCAGTGCTGATGTAGTATTTGTTTTGATACCTTTATCACATTGCAATGATTTATATGATTCATATATTGTTTGTTTGCCTCAAGATGCACCTCATTAAAAAAATCCCATATCGTATGGGGCTTCATTTAAATATAATAGTAATACAATAAAAAATACAAAAACATACAGTTAGCTGCAGAGTACAGCAATGCATATGTGTAGAATAAAATAGTCAGAAGAAATATAATTTATCCTAGAAAGATTAAAAAAGTAAAATTAGATAATACTGTTAGTTAACAAACAATAAAAGGGTGAGTTATTAGTATTGACGTATTCAGCTTTGTATCTCATATGTATCTAATAACATGGTAATATTATACATCTGTTTGCAACTAAGTTCTGTTAAAATAACAATTTCCATCAATAAAAACATAATATAATGCTGTATCCTGAAATATTTTAGGACACAACAGAAAAATCTCTCACATTTAAATAAACCATTTGTTTCCTCCTTACTTATCCGAATGATAATCACACCCTGAGGGGGAGGCAGGGACTCTGTATTTATGTGACACCAGAGGGGACAATAGACATCTATATGAGAACAAAAGTCCAGGTGTGACCCTCTCATTGTCTCCCAACTGACAAGTTGTACTCATGTGAGTCACACAGAGAAAGGTGACACTCCCACATTAGTATAAATATCTGTGTAACACTCTGTGATATCACAGGAGGAACCAGAGAGACTTCATACTTACAGAGCTTCTGCTAAACGGTAATATGCAAAACCTGACATAAATCTTTATTAACAGCCTCACACTGTTGTGTTTTATATAATGATGAGAAAATATTGTTCTGTATTTTGTTCTTATTTCTATTAGCTGCACCTGTTTATCATCAGAACGTTTATCCCACGGATCTGTGACTGATTCTTGTTGGGACCATTGATATTCACAGATCTATAGAGAGGGGGTCTGGTGATTTTTGATATAGTCATGCGTATGGTAGATAGTGAGATATTGATATATATAGGTAGCAGGAAGTCATGGCACACTATAGCAAAATGTATCATAAAGGTTTAGTGGAAAGTGCTGTCAATAAGTAATTATAAGAGGAGATTTCTACAGCTGTGCAATGAGAAAAAAAAATAGAGTCCTCTTAGACTGGTAAATAGAGCTAAACATAAGGAAGGGAGTATATGAGACAGCAATGACTTTTAAATCTGCATCAATGTATACCCTACATAGATAGACTTCTCACAGCTAGCAAGCGTGGGCTACATTATGACATCATATAGTAATGGGAAGCTGGGGGAATGTGAGTATGATCTAATATATGGCTTAATTAGACCTTTGACTATTTTAATATTGAGACAGACCTTGCTGCCTGCTAAATAAGGTTGAGTTTAAACTATATGCAGACAAACTGAGGGGATTGGAGAGAGAAAAGAAGCAATTTAAGCACACCTATCCCCCTACGTGGTCTCTCCATGAGAGTCTTGATCAGACCTAGTGGTCGTCATTGATACCATATTGAGAGGGGAAGCTGAGAATGGTATATTGCTAAGTTATGAGCTCATAGTAGAAGTGGACCGTATTAGCAGTGTATATTTTATGTACATTTGGCTTCAAAGATCTCAGTAACAAACATACATGATAAACCCTCATAAATTTATATCATGTATAATATATCTGGTAATTTATAGCAGACAAAATGAGGAATATGAGGGCATACAACCTCCCAGGTGATCTCTCTGTTAATACTGCAGTCAGACCATGCGGCCATCACTAACACTGTTAAGAGGGGTACGCTGAACATCATATATTACCCATAAACTTTTAACAAATATAAAGTTAATACCTACTCCACACATCGGTAGTGCATATTCTATATACAGTAGGCAGCAAAAATTGTTGGCGTTCTCTGATCCATGTAGGAAAACATTTCATCCATAATAAACAAAGATGATAGGCATGTGAGATACATAGGGGAACTTAATAGTCAGAAGTGGAATAATAAAGTCTCGTAATATGAAATACAAAAACATATTGTTGTCCATGGCTTTACATGACAATTTAATTAATAGGTTAAGATCCTTGATGTATGTACTTTTGCCTCCCAAACTGCTCTCAGCGTAGAAGGGAAGCATGTTTAATTAGGGCAGGGGGGGAATTCTCAGCCCATTCCAATGCGATAGTTCAGTACCTGGATAATTGGGAGAATATTTTTCTAGGGGTGAGGTGGCTTCGGGAGCCAGTTCAGCAAACTCGAACTTGAGGTAAGACAGTTGGGAAAGATTATCTGAGTCCTGGAGTATACTCCTCATCATCATGTATTCACAGATAGCTGTCATTTGTCGTGAGACCCGGTAATTTGCAGCGACTCTGCTAATCAATTGGGTGGCTAGCCCAAGGGTGATGAGGAAATGCATAATAGTGAAAAACAGTTAAGAGTGAGTGCACCTATTGGATTGAGACAGCTCAACCCTGATAAACAGCTGTTCCTTCAAACAACTGTGAGGGATCGATGGGGTAAAAAACAAGTGAGGGGAGCTGTGTGTATTTCAATACATAAATAATATGTGTTACCGTGACCTTTAAATGAGCTTCTCGTATTGGTTTCAAAATTCAATCATAATATATATTGCGCTGTGATAAGGTAAACAAATAGGTGAAAAATAGTGAAAATATGACTACAAGAGGTTAAAAAACAAAATATTTAATTGTTGCCATACAAAACAATATTGGACTAGATAATATATTCTGATAGGATAATAAGTGGTAAAGAGCTCTATTACCTTGCGTATATTATATATTAAAATTCCTTAATCACAAGTTAAAATTGACAATAAATTCACAATAAATTCCTGCTATAGTGTTCAAAGCATATGATAAAAACAGATTAAGTTAAAATAATTAACGTAGGAGGTGGAAATAAATGTTCATCTGATGAAATGCAAGTATCTTTTGATGTGACTTTAAATGTGACTTTTATTTGGAAATGAAATTACTCACAGTTTGCTTGAAATAATTTTTCCAGGTGTCTGATTGGTTGAAACAGACAAGCCTTTATGTGAATAAAACATTTTTTTTCGCTGTAGTTAAAACTTGTAGATAGAAATTGTAGATGAAGATAACAACTACTGGATGGTAAAGATGCTGAAACTGTTTACCTAAACTGGGTTTGCAGGAGTTTCAGTTGTTGATAAAACTTGGTTCTATATGTAACGTAGGAGGTGGAAATAAATGTTCATCTGATGAATTGCAAGTATCTTTTGATGTGACTTTAGATGTGACTTTTAGTTGGAAATGAAATTACTCACAGTTTGCATGAAATAATTTTTCCAGGTGTCTGATTGGTTGAAACAGACAAGCCTTTATGTGAATAAAATAATTTTTCCGCTGTAGTTGAAACTTGTAGATAGAAATTGTAGATGAAGATAACAACTACTGGATGGTAAAGATGCTGAAACTGTTTACCTAAACTGGGTTTGCAGGAGTTTCAGTTGTTGATAAAACTTGGTTCTGTATATTTAAACTGTTATCTAAGACTTGGTTTGCAGGAGTTTCAGTTGTTGGTATGACTTAATTATAGAAACTGTTTACCTTGTATTTATTTGCTGGAGTTTCTATTTTTCTGGTTGCGTGAGGTGTTTGAACGCTTCTCTTTGTAGGTGTCTGTTTGTAGCTGAAACTATATACCCTCCCAGGGTTTGCTGGAGTTTCAGTGATTGATGGTTGGTCTGTAGTGAAACTGTTTACCTAGGAAAGGTTTGCAGGAGTTTCAGACCACCTGTTGGTTATAAAAATCTTTTCTTAAGAGTTGCTGGAGCTGTATACCTTTTTCAAGGTTTGCTGGAGCTTCAGGTCTGGTGAGTGTCCACTTTAAGTCTTGTGGTGCTCGGTGTATAGCAATCACCGGTAACAGATTTTTTCGTGTTCAATCCTGGGTAGTCTCAGATGCAGACTTGAGTTGTTGGAGTGCACACTAGGGGCAAATCTACGCGTTTCGGCTTCAGCCTTTATCAAGATGCCCAAGGTGTGCTGGTCTTGAGTTTTTAAAGGTGTAGGCGTGATTTCATTGGAGCAATTTGAAATCTGGATCAGCCAATCAGCAAATTGATTGGTAACTACATAGGTTTGTAGCAATTAGTTTTATTATGTTGAAAAAAGGACCTTAGTTTTACCTTGAACATAGGAAAATTGATAAATAAAATATGACATTTATAGAATAGGAAACAATAATAAAATATTTTGATAATTTTAATGGACATTGTTTAAAAAAACTTTTTAAAACTTGTAGATATTAGAACAATTAAATATTTGTTGCCTCTTATAGTTGGGAGTTAAAGAATTTTTTTGCAAAAAACATATTTTAAAATTAATTGTGCGTGTCTAATTTCATTGATACAATATTTTTATTGTTATATTCTTTTCTTTGATGCATTATTTTGGACAGTTTGGTAAATGTACCATTGCTTAAATTTTATTTGGATTTTATGGACTTATATTGGTCTCCCTTTAAATTTATATCTTTGAGTGCTAATGTGAGAGGTTCTTATATTCAAGTATAGAAAGGTATTAATTTAAAGAGGAATTTTTACTTATTCTATATGTGAGGATCAATTTATTTCACCTAAAATTTATAGGTGTAAATTTGTAATTTATAGTACAGATTAGTATGACGTTATTGGCTGTTTTTTTACATGAGAAAATTAAGATCAAATTCCATATTTAGTCCGTGGGGGTGTAGAGTTTTAAAAGAGTGGATATATTCTGCTTCTTTTCTCAGAAGTAGATTTTCTATGTTTCCCCCTCTAGGGTTTAAAATGATTTTCTGAACACCCCAAAATTTCATATGTCTAGTATTGCCATTATGGCATTCTGTAAAGTGTTTGTATAGAATTGTATTAGTAGCTTTATGCTCAATGTGATGTAAGTGTTCTCTAATGCGATCTCTTAGCATTCGACTAGTTTGGCCAAAATATTGATGGCCACATAAGCATTGTATGCAATAAATTACATTTTTGTCTGAGCAGCGGATAATTTCTTTAATATTAATATATTGTTTTGTGTTGTTTGATTGTAAAGATTTAGTTTTTGTACTGTGTTTGCATGATTTGCAAGTTGGGCAGGGGAAGAAGCCTTCTACTTTTTTATTCAAGATGTTTTTGGTACCTTGGATGTTTCTTTCTTTATTTTTAAATTCGCTGGGGGAAAGAATATTTTTAAAATTTTTAGCTTTTTTAAAAATGATATCTGGTCTGTTTTTTAGTTTGTGTCCAATAATCTGGTCTTGTTTTATGTAGTGCCAGTGTTTATTTAAGATTTTTCTAATCTCTTGATGTTGGGAATTGTATTGTGTTATGAAGGGTATGAAGAGGGGATCTTCCTCTCTGTTGACATAATCTTTTTTTATTTTTGGTTTTAAAATTTGATCTCTGTTCATTTCAAGGACTCTCAATTTGGTTTTTTTCTAGAAATTGTGGGTCGTATTTCTTTTCTTGAAATCTTTTTGTTAGTATTTCTGATTGTGTTGTAAAATGATTTATATCTGAGCAGTTTTTTCTGATTCTAATGTATTGATTTTTTGGAATATTTGTTTTCCATTTCGGTAAATGACAGCTGTCATTGTGAATGTAATTATTGGCATCAGTTTTTTTGAAAAAAGTTTTCGTGGTGATTTTATTGTTTACTATTTGTATTTCTATGTCAAGGAAGTGGATATTATTAGTGCTTGATTCGTGTGTGAAACTAAGGCCTAATGAATTGCTATTTTATATATAACTCCTGCAAACCCAGTTTAGGTAAACAGTTTCAGCATCTTTACCATCCAGTAGTTGTTATCTTCATCTACAATTTCTATCTACAAGTTTCAACTACAGTGGAAAAATTATTTTATTCACATAAAGGCTTGTCTGTTTCAACCAATCAGACACCTGGAAAAATTATTTCATGCAAACTGTGAGTAATTTCATTTCCAACTAAAAGTCACATCTAAAGTCACATCAAAAGATACTTGCAATTCATCAGATGAACATTTATTTCCACCTCCTACGTTACATACAGAACCAAGTTTTATCAGCAACTGAAACTCCTGCAAACCCAGTTTAGGTAAACAGTTTCAGCATCTTTACCATCCAGTAGTTGTTATCTTCATCTACAATTTCGATCTACAAGTTTTAACTACAGCGAAAATTTTTTTTTTATTCACATAAAGGCTTGTCTGTTTCAACCAATCAGACACCTGGAAAAATTATTATAAGCAAACTGTGAGTAATTTCATTTCCAACTAAAAGTCACATTTAAAGTCACATCAAAAGATACTTGCATTTCATCAGATGAACATTTATTTCCACCTCCTACGTTAATTATTTTAACTTAATCTGTTTTTATCATATGCTTTGAACACTATAGCAGGAATTTAGTGTGAATTTATTGTCAATTTTAACTTGTGATTAAGGAATTTTAATATATAATATACGCAAGGTAATAGAGCTCTTTACCACTTATTATCCTATCAGAATATATTATCTAGTCCAATATTGTTTTGTATGGCAACAATTAAATATTTTGTTTTTTAACCTCTTGTAGTCATATTTTCACTATTTTTCACCCAATTTTCACCTATTTGTTTACCTTATCACAGCGCAATATATATTATGATTGAATTTTGAAACCAATACGAGAAGCTCATTTAAAGGTCACGGTAACACATATTATTTATGTATTGAAATACATACAGCTCCCCTCACTTGATGAGGAAATGCAGCCATACTTCTGTATTTGGTGTATCCAAGAGAATAGCTGTGATCTCAGGGGTTGCTGACAGTGTGTGCTCCAAGCTTGCTGTGGGAGATGATCCTTCCATGTCAGCAGAACCACCGCAAGTTTCTTTCATCAGAGGAAGATTTTCTCCCATGCTTGCGCAGCTCCTGTTTGCTCCATCTGTTGGTTTGTTGATTTAAAGCTGGAATGTGGCAGTTTCATTCGCAGATTCTTCCCTTGCTGTGATAGCCAGGCTGTTGGGGCTAAGCTGTGTCAGTATATCCACTGTCTCCAAATGTAGAGTATCCTGGTTGCCAGTTTCCAGAGAGGAAGCTCTTTTCCCTGCTGTGGGGTAGTCCCCTCTCGCCGTATCTGTGTCTGTCGGGTCGGAGTATAAGTAGTCGGTCTCTTGTAAGCCGGTTGGTCTTACCCTATCCGGCTTGTGGAGAGCTGGTTAAAAGATCACCACCATTCTTTCATCCAGTCTCTGGGCATGCAACTGTAGTATCGCTCACAATTGCGTAAGAAAGAAAGCTTCCTCCATTTTCAGTTAGCATGTAGGGGATAGCGTAAACTTTAGCCTTAGTATGCTGCGAATATGTAGTCCTCTCAGCAATAGGGACAGTGCTAGTTTTAGAGGAAGGACTGCACACTTAGGCACAGCTTGTTGTGGGGACGGTGTTGAGGATTCTGTGATAGGGGCAGGCCTCAGAATGAATAGCCCAGTACTGAGGGCAGTTAAGCAACGCCAAGAATTAAAACCCTAAATTTCAAATCAGGCTGTCCACAGACCAGTTTCTCCAATAGTTTGAATAATATATATCCAGTTTTAGCTTCACAATATTAGTGATTTTTGGAGATAACTTAAGGAGTTGAAGCTCAGTGCGACCATTAAGATGGCTGCCGCCCTGAAGTCCCCCCGTATTACATTGTATTTTTATTATGCATCTGTGGTTTTGTAATTCTATATTTTATGGTCCTTTTTAAATGGACTGAGGAAGCGTTCGTGAAACGCACATCAGGGGTCCGGTAGGAGTAGCTTGGTCTATCCTATGCTATGCTGACTCTTGTGGTTTAAAAATATATACAACTTTATACTTACTAATACAGCCTTTGGTCTCTTATGTGTAATAGATTAAAAGTTAATACAGGATGCACCTCTCTTCCCCAGAATACAGATGTATTTGTTCCCTGGCTGAGAATATTATCCACACGCACCTTGTTTAATGCGGCCCTATGACTTGTTTTCATCAGTAATTTAGGTTACTATGATGTAGCAATGTCTACATTCTATGTCATTCTTTTAATTTGTGATTACAGGTAAATACATTTAAAAATACAAAAAGGAAGACATTTTTGAGTACAAAAAAAATGTTTGTTTTTTTTTTAGATGGATTATATTATAAAGAATAAACATTCTTATTTTTTCTTTATTCCATTTCTTTTTATGTAGACAAACACGTCAATAGTTCATATCCATCCTTCACTACAAGAAGCATCAGAATGATACCGCAAACTCCAAAAGTCTTAGACACCAATGACTATTCACAAACATTGGGGATATCACAGCAGATATTTAAAGGAGATGGTGAATTGGCAGGGACTCGGCAGCAATCATTATGTACAGAGAGTAATTTAGTCATCAAACAAGAGGACAACATTTATGCCTTATCTAGTGAAATTATTATCCCTGAGGATAATCCACACACATTTACTGAGTTTTCAAAACATATTAAAGAAGGGAAAAGGCTACAGTCTAGCCAAATAATTGATACAAAGGAGAAACCTTTCAAATCTACAGAATGTGAGAAAAGCTTTAGATGGAAGTCTCATCTACTAGAACACCACAAAATTCACACAGGTGAGAAACTACACCCATGTACTGAGTGCAGCAAATGTTTTACACAAATGAATCATCTGAGAAATCATAAAAAGATTCACACAGGAGAAAAGCTTCTCACATGTACAGAGTGTGGAAAAAGCTTTACAAAAAAGAGTAATCTGAAAACTCATGAAAGGATTCACACAGGAGAAAAACCATTCACATGTACAGAGTGTGGAAAAAGCTTTACAGCAAAGGGTCTTCTGAAAACTCATGAAATGATTCACACAGGGGAAAAGCCTTTCACATGTACAGAGTGTGGAAAAATTTTTACATTAAAGAGTAATCTGAAAACTCATGAAAGGATTCACACAGGGGAAAAGCCTTTCATATGTACAGAGTGTGGAAAAAGTTTTACACAAAAGAGTGATCTGAAAAAGCATGAAAGGATTCACACAGGTGAAGAGCTGTTCACATGTACAGAGTGTGGAAAAAGTTTTACAGGAATGAGTAATCTGAAAACTCATGAAAGGATTCACACAGGGGAAAAGCCTTTCACATGTACAGAGTGTGGAAAAAGTTTTACAGAAAAGAGGACTCTGAAAATTCATGAAATGAATCACACAGGAGAAAAGCCTTTCACATGTACAGAGTGTGGAAAAAGTTTTACAGTAAAGAGTAAGCTGAAAACTCATGAAATGATTCACACAGGAGCAAAGCCTTTCACATGTACAGAGTGTGGAAAAAGTTTTACACTAAAGAGTAGTCTGAAAACTCATGAAAGGATTCACACAGGGGAAAAGCCTTTCACATGTACAGAGTGTGGAAAAAGTTTTTTACAAAAGAGTGATCTGAAAAAGCATGAAATGATTCACACAGGAGAAAAGCCATTCACATGTACAGAGTGTGGAAAAAGTTTTACAAAAAAGAGTCATCTGAAAAGACATGAAACTATTCACAAGGGAAAAAACCTTTAACATGTTTATAAAGTAGGGTTGCTACCTTTTGCACAGCCGATTATCTGACACTTTGCAAATGGGCGTGGTTGAGGATGTGGTTAGGGGTGTGGCTTCACACAACCTTTAAAGGGACATTCCAGCCAAATTTGGAATCCACGTGTATGCATTTCAGTTTTGAGTAGAAGCATTTTTGCAGTATACATGTATTTAAAAAAAATACTTCTAATAAAAGTTATAGTTGTTTCAAAAGTGTTTTTAAGTGTGCACCATGTACCAGCATTTTAAACACAACACTTCCACAGAGAGCCTAAGGTGCTTTTACCATCTGGTAATGACTCAATTTGTTCATTGCTGATATGATACAAGACCCACTGGTGCTATGAGCAGCTGCAGTGTTTAAAATGCTGGTGCACTGAGAATATCTAGTTATGCTTCACATGCACGTGCAGAGAAAAATATTATCGCTTAAACAGTGATAACTTTTACTAGAAACATTTTTGCCAATGTATGTTTATTGCAAATGCTTCTATCCAAAGATTTATTTCATCTGTGTATTTAAATTTTGACCGGAGTGTACCTTTAATAAAATATATATATATATATATATATATATATATATATATAACCATTTTTTTGTCTGCCATTTAAGGTTTGAGTGTTATGTTTAATTTAATACACACAGCAAAGATATATGAGAGAAAGATATATATACAGTTTGGTAGACAGACTAACAGATAGGTATATACATAAACAGAGAGAGAGACATATATATATATATATATATATATATATATATATATATATATATATATATATATATATATATATATATATATATTATTATATACACATTGGTAGACACAGATATTTAAACAGATGGATAGAAAAGATAGGCAAAGAGATAGACAGACAAATATATAAATAGATACAGACTAGTATACAGAAAGATGAGCAGGAAGAGACATATAAGGGAGATTTAAACTGAACTTGATGACAAAACATTTTATATTAACAAAGAAATGCAATAAAAACATTATGTAAATGCTGAGACATTTGTATTTAGATTTTTTGCTGATACATATTTTATTGTTCAGAATAAAGTATATAAGTAATGCAGGTTCTAGTAAACAAACTAAGATCTACTGTGTAACTTAGAGGACAATTACTTCACTAGAGCTCCCTCCATGCTACACTGATCTGTGTAATGTAACACTAAGCAGCCACTGACCTCTCTGTCACATCCGTTTATTGAGGCTCAGTGTGTGACAGATAACTGCTGTTCCAAAGTGCCTGCACATGGGTGAGTTTGGTCAGCTCAGAGTACCTTAAATTCCTGACCTCACATTTGCCTTAGCTCCCTGTAGACTTCCTGCTTGCCGTATGTGTAACGCCCCCCTTCCTCCTGCATCTGGTCAAACACAAAGTGTGAACAGATATCTGATGATCTGTGTGCAGCCTACACTGTCCGGGTGGCAACCCTATCTGAAACATGGACACATGACTCAAAATTATTTGAAACCTGTATTTTATTGGTGCAACCCTATTAGAAAGTGGAAAAAAGGTTTTTATTGAAATCAGGTATTACAAAACACCAAATATCATGGATACCAGATAGCCAAGGCTGCCCCCCCCTCTGCCTGCCTGACTCCTTGTCACACCAGATCTGGCTCTTTCATGACTAGCAGGATCTTGCTGTCTTATGCTATCTACTGATTTGCCATGCTGTGCCAGACTGCAAGAGTTGAACCCCTACCACCTCACCCCCTCCTGTTCCTCAGCAGATTTGGGCTACGGAGAGCAACCGCGATCTCCCAGACGTTTTGTTTCATTTATTTGGTGATGAGTACTTTGTCAGAGAAGAGCTGGTCTCTGATCGGAAAAACCTTCCTGGGCTGGCAGGCTCCTGGAACTCCCGGTCGGCTGCTGTGACAACAGACACCCGCCTAACCTCTCTCAGGCTGGCCAGGCTCCTGGAACTCCCGGTCAGCCACAGAACAGCAGGATACCCGCTGACTTTATCCCTGTTTGCAACAGCAGCCATTTGCCCTAGAGCGCTGCTCTTTTGGGAATTGGTAGCGCCTAGGGGAGCTCCTTTGGGAACAATCCTACCCCCATAACTTCAACGGACTGTCTCTCCAGTCCCCAGTAACGAATCATGCCGCTTTTTGGACTGTGGCATTTGGGGACCAAGAGCTTTAAAATGACACCCTGAAAGGGCCACCTCTCCACTGGGATTATCCCAAAAACACACCACAATTAAAGAGAGTCCAGCACACATATATATACCAGCTGCACGCTGCCAGGGATCCTGCAAACCCCCAAATAGACTCAACCAAAGAAGGCAGCAGCATAAATTTTCAGCAAGTTTATTTGGCACAAATATTTGGCACAAAAAGCCCACAACGTTTTGGGGGGTTTTACCCCTTAATCATGTGGAGCCAGTTGCCACTGTACCTGCCGCTGCTTGTCGGATGTTGTAGTCCCTTGAGTGGAGGCTGTACTGGGCTGTCCTTCGCTTTGGTCGCTGTCTGACCCACCAGCCTGTTCGCTAGCCTGATCGTCCTCCATCAGTTTGGCTACGAGCACTGCCTTTGTCTTGTTGCCGGCGATTTTCCCTCTAGTCTGCAGCAATGTTCTCAATGCCCATGGTACTGCTCCATCCGGCAAGATCTTCAGTTGGTGGTTTGGATGTTCCAGGTAGACGGAAGCATCCCACCACTGCCAACCAATGTGACGGTCTTCCCGCTACCCCGACTGGGTAGGGCCGCCAAACGGGTCCTTCCTCTGCCTGGAACAAGTGGCTATGTAGCCCAGGAAAGGGATTCTAGCTGGAGCCCACCTAAATGACTAGACAGACTAGTATTCAGGTGAAAATAAGAACTGCTTTATTGCACAGAAAACACAGCTTTTATATATTTCCAACACATGGGGGTAGTTACTACACAAATAGAAACAAATATTATACAATGAGACAAACATCAGACAATGGTTAGTTTAACAGATGCTAATCACATCCTGACTTACAAAAGGACAATGAATGACTCACACAATTAACAGAAAAAAACTTCACACCTAGACTAGATAACAACAGGGGTGAGGTTATAGGGGGTAGGGGTTTATTGCACAGAAAACACATCGTTTAGACATTTCCAACACATGGGGGTAGTTACTACACAAATAGAAACAAATATTATACAATGAGACAAACATCAGACAATGGTTAGTTAAACAGATTCTAATCACATCCTGACTTACAAAAGGACAATGGATGACTCACACAATTAACAGAAAAAAACTTCACACCTAGACTAGATAAAAACAGGGGGAAAGTTATAGGGGGTAGGGGTTTAACCCTTGCAGCCTGGTATCCGTGACAACTGCAATAACCGGAAAGCGACTGGAAGCTATCAGGATCGCTTCCACTGCTTTCCCAGACCAACGACGTACAGGGTACGTCTTCGGTCGCTAACTGTATTTTTTTTAGAGGATGTACCCTGTACGTCGTCGGCCGTTAAGGGGTTACATTCTGCAAATTCATAACATTAGTAACTGAGCACAGTGTCACTGCCATATCCTCTACAAGTACATTGAAGCTAAACTATATACATAAAGCTACACTATATACATAAAGCAACACAATATATATTAGCAGTTTCACTAGAACTGAGAAGAGCTGCACTTTGTATTAACCCCTTCACTAGCACAGAGAGCAGCACAGTGTGCATTAACCCCTTCACTAGCAGGGAGAGCAGCACAGTGTGCATTAACCCTTCACTAGCACAGAAAGCTGCAGTGTGTATTAACCCTTCACTAGCACATAGAGCAGCACACTGTGTATTAACCCCTTCACTAGCACAGAGAGTAGCACAGTCTGTATTAATCCATCACTAGCACAGAGAGCAGCACAGTGTATATTAACCATGGGGCGTATTTAGGTTTTGTGCTGCCCTAGGCACTCATTTTTTTTGCCATATCATTTTTTGGTTAGGGAGTTGTGACTTGCTTTTTTTTTTTTTTTTTTCTGCTGCTGCGGCATTTTAAAATTACATTTTCCCCAGCCAGGGCTCGTAAAAAGCTTGCATACAGTCTCAGGTAGGTTGAATTAGCAAGGATTAAAAAGGATCAAAATTACACAAAATACAGAAAGTGTTAAGCTATGTTATGATGAAATGAGCATGGCTATTATTTGATTAGAAACATTACTGCAATATAATTCTATTAACACAAAATATTCTAGTAAATGTTATGACTGTATTAAGTAGCATATGCACATATGCTGTCAATACCCTGTGAATAAGCAATTAAACTTTACACGCTCTAATACTAGATGTGATTTCTAATTTCTATAATGCAAATGAAGTCATCCCTAACACAACAGACCCCATCACTGGCTATCAATTGCACAGCATATGTGCGTAGTATGAAACTTAAAGCTGTCATAACATTTACTGTAAGCACTTTTTCTAGAATAAAACAAATATATATTGCTAAAATTCTTGTATTCCAGTAATACAAATTCAATGTCACATGCACTATTGATTTTTAACTACTATGATGACCCTTTAAATTAAATGAATCCCCTTGTGGTTGTCCATACAGCAATTATATAATGTACCGACGCCGAATGATCATGACAGACAGACTGAGTAGTACACACACACTCTCTGACTTATTTATTTAGAGCTTACTAGCTTAGAATAGAGCCGAGGCGCAATGACCCAATGCTAACCACAAAACAAAAAGTACCTTGGCTTGCAATTTTTGACCTGTGTCGTGACCATCTGTGTCTGCAAACTCTGCACAGTGCACTCACTGCTATGTGCCGCCTCACCCCCTCCTCTCCAGTCCAGTCCTCATCACTCTTAGCCAGGTTCTGCTCCACTCCAATCAATCACTTCACACAGACAGCACTCACTGACTGACTGAGTCTGTCTGCACTGCAGTCTATAGTCCGTGTCCATGACCGTCGATGTCTCTCACATCTGTCACTGTGACTTACCGCATGGAGAGAGGTCCAATGCCTGGGCCTGCTCAGAGATCACGTGTGCACATGTGTGGCTGTGGCTCCCTCAATCCATGTGTGGCGTGTTAGAAGACAGGAAGGCGGGCGGAAGGAGGAAAACGTCACGTGATGACGGCAAAAGCCGGGTCACGTGACTGCTGCACGGGAAATGTCCAAATTGGGCTCAAAGTGTCAATAAGTTGTGTGACCACCATTATTTTCCAGCACTGTCTTAACCCTCTTGGGCATGAAGTTCACCAGAGTTTCACAGGTTGCCACTAAAGTCCACTTCCACTCCTCCATGATGACATCACGGAGATGGTGGATGTTTGAGACCTTGCACTCCTCCACCTTCTGTTTGAGGATGCCCCACAGATACTCAATAGGGTTAAGGTCTTGAGACATGCTTGGCCAGTCCATCACCTTTATCCAGTCTCCGAAGGGAAGGGATCATGCTCTGCTTCAATATGTCACAGTAAATGTTGGCATTCATGGTTCCCTCAATGAACTGTAGCTCCCCAGTGCCGGCAGCACTCATGCAAGCTCAGACCATGACACTTCCACCACCATGCTTGAATGTATGCAAGACACACTTGTCTTTGTACTCCTCATCTGGTTGCAGCCACACACGCTTGACACCATTTGAACCAAATAAGTTTATCTTGTCTCATCGGACCACAGAACATGGTTCCAATAATCCATGTCCTTAGTCTGCTTGTCTTCAGCAAACTGTTTGCAGGCTTTCTTGTACATCATCTTTAGAAGAGGCTTCCTTCTGGGACGACAGCCATGCAGACCAATTTGATGCAGTGTGCGGTGTATGATCTGAGCACTGACAGGCTGACCCCCACCCCTTCAACCTATGCAGAAATGCTGGCAGAACTCATATGTCTATTTCCCAAAGACAACCTCCGGATATGACGCTGAGCACGTTAACTACACTTCTTTGGTTGACCATGGCTAGGCCTGTTCTGAGTGGAACCTGTCCTGTGAAACCGCTGTATGGTCTTGCCCACCATGCTGCAGCTCAGTTTCAGGGTCTTGGCAATCTTCTTATAGCCTAGGCCACCTTTATGTAGAGCAACAATCCTTTTTTTCAGATCCTCAGAGAGTTCTTTGCCATGAGGTGCCATGTTGAAGTTCCAGCGACCAGTATGAGAGAGTGTGAGAGCGATAAAACCAAATTTAACACACCTGCTTCCCATTCACACCTGAGACCTTGTAATACTAACGAGTTACATGATACTGGGGATGGAAAATGGCTAATCGGGCCCGATTTGGACATTTCCACTTAGGGGTGTACTCACTTTTGTTGCCAACGGTTTACACATTAATGGCTGTGTGTTGAGTTATTTTGAGGGGACATACAATTTACACTGTAATACAGGCTGTACACTCACTACTTTACACTGTAGCAAAGTGTCATTTCTTTAGTGTTGTCACATGAAAAGATATAATAAAATATTTACAAAAATCTGAAGAAGAAAAAAAGGGACAGAGGCGCCACATGGCCTAGTGCCGTCAGGCAGAAGGATGTTAGAATATATGAGATAGGGTACTCACAAACACAGCGCACCCAATGTGAGTACCCTATCTCATATATTCTAACATCCTTCTGCCTGACGGTACTAGGCCATGTTGGCGCCTCTGTCTTTTTTTCTTCAGAAGTTCGCATCCCAGGGATTGACCATCCTGTATCAGAGAGCGGCCACAACATTGGAACCCTAAGATTTTATTACTGGAATTTTTTGTTGTTTTTTGTTTTATTTGGCTAACATCTGATTTGTGATAAATGGTTGTTTTTTTAATTATGTTTTGACTAATTTATTGTGTATATATACTATATAGCAATTATTATTTATATATGTGTATAGTGGTATATACTTAGGAAGCACCCCCTATGGGACTGATGCCTAGCTGCATTTTTCCTTAATTTTTATTTACAAAAATGTGAGGGGTGTACTCACTTCTGTGGGATACTGTATAAGTGAGTGTGTATGTATGAGTATGTGAGTGTGTATGTATGTATATTCAGGGGTATGGTTTTGTGATAAAAATTATTGGTGCCCCCTCCCCCCAGTTTTGACTGTGGTATCTTATGTGCTCCCCCTATATATTGCTCCTTGAGTCGCCACTGGAAAGGGTAAAAATCCTTTGGGCCACTTATTTCTGTGTGGATATATACAGGGTGTGAGCCCCTTCATAATGGCCCAACGGTTTCTAAGGCAAAGAAACTGGTGCCATCCTTGTCACTTTATATATTTTACATTTTCTGAATAAGAAACTGGTATTTTAAAAGGGTTAAAATCTTTGGGTCACTCATTTCTGTGTGGATATATACACGGCATGAACCCCTTAATAGAATAGACATATTTTCAGCCTGGACCAATGCTTTTTGAGGCAAACAATCTGGTGCCAACCTTGCAACTTCATATATTTTACCTTTTCTGAATAAGTAACTGGTATTTAAAAAGGGTTAAAATCCTTTGGGCCACTAATTTCTGTGTGGATATAAACAGGGTGTGAACCCCTTCATAGGATAGACAGGTTCACAGCCTGGCCCAATGCTTTCTATAGCAAAAAAACATGCCAAACTTGCCATCTCATATATTTTACCTTTTCTGAATAAGTAACTGGTAATTTGAAAGGGTTAAAATCATTTGAGCCACTCATTTATGTGTGGATATATACAAGGCGTGCCATGAACCCATCATAGGACAGACATGGCATCAGCCTGGCCCAAGGCTCTTTGTGGCAAACAAATTGGTGACAACCTTGGCACTTCATATTTTTTTACCTTTTCTGACTAAGTAACTGGTATTTTTTAAAAGGATTAAAATCTTTTTGGACATGCATTTCTGTGTGGATATATACAGGGCATTAGCCCCTTTATACAATCCATATGTTTTCAGACTGGCAAAGGGTTTCTATGGTAAACAAACTGGTGCCAAACTTGCCACTTCATATATTTACCTTTCTGTAAGTGGTATGTTAAAAGGGTTAAAATCCTGTCGGCCACTCATTTCTGTATGGATATATACAGGAAGTGAGCCCTTCATAGGACAGACTTGTTTTCAGCCTGGCCCAAAACTTTTTATGACTAACAAACTTATTTTACCTTTTCTAAGTAAGTTACTGATATGTTGAAAAGGGTTTCTTGTTCATAGAAATCTTTGGACCAGTCTAAAAACACGTGGATAGTATAAAGGCGCTCATCCTATATAACCACACAGAAATCAGTGGCCCAAAGGATTTTACCCGATTTAAAATAATATTTACTTACTAAGAAAAAGTAAAATATATAAAGTGGCAAGGTTGGCACCAGTTTATTTCCCATAAAAAGCATTGGACCAGGCTGAGAACATGTCTCTCTCCTATGATGGGGCTCACATTCTGTATATATCGACACATACATGAGTGGCCCAACAGATTTTTACCCTTTCAAAATACCACTAACTTCTTCAGGAGATGTAAAATGTATGAGATGGCCACATTGGCACAAGTTTGTTTGCTACAAAAAGCATTGGACCAGGCTGAAAACATGTCTATCCTATGAAGGGGCTCACTCCTTGTATATATCCGCACAGTAATGAGTGGCCCAAATGATTTTAACCCTTTTAAAATATCGGATTCCTTATTTAGAAAAAGGTAAAATAAATGAGGTGGCAAGGTTGACACCAGTTTGTTTACTTCAAAAAGAGTTGGGCTACGGTGAGAACGTGTTATTCTATGGAGAGGTTCACGCCCTGTATATATCCACAGAAATGAGTGGTACAAAGGATTTTAACCTTTTTAAAATACCAGTTACTTATTCAGAACATAATCACAATTGTGTCACGTTTGCCATCTGTTTATTGCAATATAAGATCATGTAACAAGTTTTTGCAGTTGGGATGTCTGCTGTAAGTTTGTTTAGATTTTTAGAAAGTGTATTATTTTATTTAAATAAAAATAATGCTAGATATTTTGTTTATAAAGCTTTATTTTGCAAATTGCAAGTGGTTGCAGAATAAAAAGCTGACTGAATAAGAAGACAATTTCAGCCTTGTTCAGTTTGCTTTCTTGTGCTTAATGTTCACTCACAGTGGTTACTTTATAAATGACAATCAGCATAAACCACTGTGAGTGAACATTAACCCCTTAATGACCGAGGACGTGCAGGGTACGTCCTCAAAAAAAAGGCAGTTAACGCCTGAGGACGTACCCTGCACGTCCTCGGTGTGGAAAGCAGCTGGAAGCGATCCTGCTCGCTTCCAGCTGCTTTCCGGTTATTGCAGTGATGCCTCGATATCGAGGCATCCTGCAATAACCATTTGTAGCCATCCGGTGCAGAGAGAGCCACTCTGTGGCCCTCTCTGCACCGGACATTAACGGCTACGTTCGTTGGTGGGTGGGAGCCGGTGTGGGAGGTGGGTGGCGGCCATCGATGGCCTTTGTGATGCGGAGGGGGGCGGGACGTGCACGGGGAGGCCGGGCGGGCGCGTGCACGGGGAGGGAGCGGGTGGGAACCACTACGCTACAGAATTTTTTTTTGTTAGAAGTGGGGATCAAAGGCGTTAATATGTTTATTTTGGTGATCGGTTTGGCTGGTGGGGTATTGGACTGTGGGGGGGAAGCTACACTACAGAAACAAATAGTAAAAAATTAAAAAAAAAACATTTTTATTTGCAAACTGGGTACTGGCAGACAGCTGCCAGTACCCAAGATGGCCCCAATAAGGCAGAGGGGGAGGGTTAGGGAGCTATTTTGGGGGGATCAGGGAGGTTGGGGGCTAAGGGGGGACCCTACATAGCAGCATATGTAAATATGATTAAAAAATTTTTTTATTTTTTTTTTATTTTTTTTATACCTTTTATTTTAGTACTGGCAGACTTTCTGCCAGTACTTAAGATGGCGGGGACAATTGTGGGGTGGGGGAGGGAAGAGTGCTGTTTGGGAGGGATCAGGGGGTGGGATGTGTCAGGTGGGAGTCTGATCTCTACACTAAAGCTAAAATTAACCCTGCAAGCTCCCTACAAACTACCTAATTAACCCCTTCACTGCTGGCCATAATACACATGTGATGCGCAGCAGCATTTAGCGGCCTTATAATTACCAAAAAGCAACGCCAAAGCCATATATGTCTGCTATTTCTGAACAAAGGGGATCCCAGAGAAGCATTTAAAACCATTTGTGCCATAATTGCACAAGCTGTTTGTAAATAATTTTAGTGAAAAACCTAAAGTTTGAAAAAGTGAACAATTTTTTTTTATTTGATTGCTTTTGGCGGTGAAATGGTGGCATGAAATATACCAAAATGGGCCTAGATCAATACTTGGGGTTGTCTACTACACTACACTAGAGCTAAAATTAACCCTAGAAGCTCCCTACATGCTCCCTAATTAACCCATTCACTGCTGGGCATAATACACGGTTGGTGCGCAGTGGCATTTAGCAGCCTTCTAATTACCAAAAAGCAAAGCCAAAGCCATATATGTCTGCTATTTATGAACAAAGGGGATCCCAGAGAAGCATTTACAACCATTTATTCCATAATTTCATGAGTTGTTTGTAAATAATTTCAGTGAGAAACCTAAAGTTTGTGAAAAAATTTGTGAAAAAGTAAAATAATTTTTTTATTTGATCGCATTCGGCGGTGAAATGGTGGCATGAAATATACCAAAATGGGCCTAGATCAATACTTTGGGATGTCTTCTAAAAAAAAATATATACATGTCAATGGATATTCAGGGATTCCTGAAAGATATTAGTGTCCCAATGTAACTAGCGCTAATTTTGAAAAAAAGTGGTTTGGAAATGGCAAAGTGCTACTTGTATTTATGGCCCTATAACTTGCAAAAAAAGCTAAGAACATGTAAACATTGGGTATTTCTAAACTCAGGACAAAATTTAGAAACTATTTAGCATGGGTGTTTTTTGGTGGTTGTAGATGTGTAACAGATTTTGGGGGTCAAAGTTAGAAAAAGTGTGTTTTTTTTCCATTTTTTCCTCATATTTTATAATATTTTTTATAGTAAATTATAAGATATGATGAAAATAATGGTATATTTTGAAAGTCCATTTAATGGCGAGAAAAACGGTATATAATATGTGTGGGTACAGTAAATGAGTAAGAGGAAAATTACAGCTAAACACAAACACCACAGAAATGTAAAAATAGCCTTGGTCCCAAACGGACAGAAAATGGAAAAGTGCTGTGGTCATTAAGGGGTTAAAGGGACACTGAACCCAATTTTTTTTCTTTTGTGATTCAGATAGAGCATGAAATTTTAAGCAACTTTCTAATTTATTATCAAATTTTCTTCATTCTCTTGGTATCTTTATTTGAAAAGCAGGAATGTAAGTTTAGATACCAGCCCATGTTTGGTGAACAACCTGGGTTGTCCTTACTGATTGGACAGTACCAATAAACAAGTGCTGTCCATTGGTCTGAACCAACAATTGGCTAGCTCCTTAGCTTAGATGCCTTCTTTTTCAAATAAAGATAGCAAGAGAATGAAGAAAAATTAATACTAGGAGTAAATTAGAAGGTTGATTAAAATTGCATACTCTATCTAATCAAGAAAGAAAAACATTGGGTTCAAAGTCTATTTAAGCACAAGAAAACGGCAAAATGTTTAGTTTTCAGAATTATTGTCTACTGGTTGTTTGTTATATTAAAGTTGATTTAAAAAAAAAAAGCAGACAAAAAAAAAACCTTTGAGTGGAGGTCACATGATATTTCCTGTCAATAGTGGAGCTCCAGTGTTTTGTTTTGTTGTTCCCCTCCCATTTACTTCCTGTGCAGCTGTTGCTGGGTGAGTGAGTCAGGCTGTGTGTATTGTGTGATAAAAAGTTTTAGTGACTTTCTAGTCTTCTTAAAAAGTTTAATTGTTATAAATGTTGTTCTATTAGTGCATGTTATTCATCTGCTTGTGCCAGGCAATGGGATACTAAGTGCTGTTCAACTCTTTGTATTAGTGAAGGGTTAACTCACACTGTACAGCTCTCTGTGCTAGTGAAGGGTTAATGCACACTGTGCAGCTCTCTGTACTAGTGAAGGGTTAATACACACTGTGCTGCTCTCTGTGCTAGTGAAGGGTTAATACACACTGTGCTGCTCTCTGTGCTAGTAAAGGGTTAATACACACTGTGCTGCTCTCTGTGCTAGTGAAGGGGTTAATACACACTGTGCTGCTCTCTGTGCTAGTGAAGGGTTAATACATACTGTGCTACTCTCTGTGTTAGTGAAGGGTTAATACACACTGTGCTGCTCTCTGTGCTAGTGAAGGGTTAATACAGACTGTGCTGCTCTCTGTGCTAGTGAAGGGTTAATACACACTGTGCTGCTCTCTGTGCTAGTGAAGGGTTAATACACACTGTGCTGCTCTCTGTGCTAGTGAAGGGTTAATACACACTGTGCAGCTCTCTGTGCTAGTGAATGATTAATACACACTGTGCTGCTCTCTGTGCTAGTGAAGGGTTAATACACAATGTGCAGCTCTCTGTGCTAGTGAATGATTAATACACACTGTGCAGCTCTCTGTGCTAGTGAAGGGTTAATACACACTGTGCTGCTCTCTGTGCTAGTGAAGGGTTAATACACACTGTGCTGCTCTCTGTGCTAGTGAAGGGTTAATACACAATGGGCTGCTCTCTGTGCTAGTGAAGGGTTAATACACACTGTGCAGCTTTCTGTGCTAGTGAAGGGTTAATACACCCTGTGCAGCTCTCTGTGCTAGTGAAGGGTTAATACACAATGTGCTGCTCTCTGTGCTAGTGAAGGGTTAATACACACTGTGCTGCTCTCTGTGCTAGTGAAGGGTTAATACACACTGTGATGCTCTCTGTACTAGTGAAGGGTTAATACACACTGTGCTGCTCTCTGTGCTAGTGAAGGGTTAATACACACTGTGCTGCTCTCTGTGCTAGTGAAGGGTTAATACACACTGTGCTGCTCTCTGTGCTAGTGAAGGGTTAAGACCCACTGTACTGCTCTCTGTGCTAGTGAATGGGTTAATACACTCTGTGCTAGTGAAGGGTTAATACATACTGTGTGGCTCTCTGTTCCAGTGAAGGGTTAATACACACTGTGCCCCCAAACCGAACATTATCAGCCCTGCTTTATCGAGGGGAGCCCAGTAACTAGCACAGAGGGGCGCCCGGTAACTAGCACAGAGGGGCGCCCGGTCATAGTTTGCCTTATTTGTAGGAGCCAATCTGACCTTGTTACAGAGTAGACAAAGTGTCACTGCTGTTTCGTTAGCAACACTTGTATTGTTTTACATGATCTTATCACCCCTGCTCAGACTAACTAGGGGTAGATGTGTAGCAGGGTCAGTTTTAAAGGGATATTAAACCTAAAATATTTCTTTCATTTTACAGTGTTAAACTAAATACAGAACTACACAATATAATTTAGAGCTGCAATAACTAATCGGTATAATCGATAATAATAGATTATTAAAATAGTTGTCAGCGAATCTCATAATCGATTAGTTGGTCTGTGCACAGCACCAACTACTTCACTCCAGTGATGCTAATTTAGCCCATGCTCAGTATTTAGTGTCATTGGCTGTTATATGTGATCAGGTACAGACAATACATTGTGTCTAATAGCACCTTATGTCATTTACTGCCTCTGTGCTCTATACTCCCCTATACATTATCCTTCCCTATCTCCCTTCTTACCTTATCTACCCCACCTTCCCCAGCACCTATTCCTTCCAGTTACTCAACACCTTGTGCTGATTGTCACATTCTCCCTTATCTATTTGTGTATTCTCAGATAATATTGTATTTTGTTTTATATTCTGTCCCCAGAGGCAGAACTTTTTTTCACTTTTTGCGATGAGATTTTTTTAGTGAAAAACTTTCTGCAGGTCATTTTTAAATAAAATAAAATTTTAAATTAGACATTTCTGTGATGACATCTCAGATCACTGTATGTTCTGCCTTGGGGTTCTGTCTGTTATTAACTGTTTGTTTTATATATCTTCTTACTTTACTGGTCTGTGTTTTATTAATATCTCTCTGTTTCCTCTTGTCATGTGAATGTTTATGTAAATATATATAACACATTAGCAAAAACCTTACTTTAACCCCTTAAGGACTGGTCATTTCAGACTAAATCTTCCCCCAAAAGACCAGAGCATTTTTAGAATTTTTGCCATCACTACATTTAAACAGAAATAGAGCCTTGTTTTTTATTTATTTTTTATTTACCTATATAAAACTATATATTTTTAGTAGATAACCCAAAGCATTGATCTAGGCACATTTTGGTATAGTAAATGCAACCATTTCACAGCCAAATGTGATCAAATAAAAAAACTTTTTCACAAACTTTGGGATTCTCCCTAAAATTATTTACATAGCGCTTGTGCAATCATAGCACAAATGGTTATAAAAGTTTATTTGGATTCCCTTTTGTTCAAAAATAGCTGACATACATGGCCATTGCTTTTTGGTAATTAGAAGAAAGCTAATTGCTACTGGGCACCACACTTACTATTCCCAGCAGTGAAGGGGTTAACCGGGTAGCTTGTAAGGTTAAGTTTAGCTTTAGTGTAGAAATTGCTCTCCTGCCTGACACTTCCCACCTCCTGACCTCTCCCAAACAGCTCTGTTTCCTCCTCTCCCCCCACTGGTCGTCCCATCTAAGGTACTAGCAGGCAGTCTGCAGTTTTAGACCATTTTTTTATTTATTATTTTTTTCAGTGTATGATTACCCCCTTACCTTCCCACCTCTCTGATCCCTCCCAAAAAGCTCTCTAACCCTCCACCTTTTAAATAATTTCTGCCCTCTTAGGTAAGAAACCCAAAATGTATTTCATTATTTAAATAGAACAGATAATTTTTAACAACTTAACACTATACTTCTATTAAGATATTTGCTTCATTCTCTAGGTATCCTTTATTGAAGCAGCAGCAATGCACTACTGGGAACTAGCTGAGCACATAAGGTGAGCCAATGGCAAGAGGCTTGTATGTGTGACCACTAATCAGCAGCTAGCGCACCATAGTGCATTATATGCTTTGCCACAAAGGTCTCCAAGGTAAAAAAGCAGATTTGATAATAGAAGGAAATTGTAGAGTTGTTTAAATTTGAATCATAAAAGTTTAATTGTGACTTTGCTGTCCCTTTAATGTGTTTCTAATGACTTGTTTTACCGGTGTATAAAATAGTATAAAGTGTATGGGAAATTTCACCTTTAGCTTTAGTTTTTAAAATATCTTTATTTATTGAGAAAACCCTCAACGGGTGCGCCACAACAGGTAAATCACATACAGAGATATTCACATTTTACATAGTATTGACATCATAGGATGCATATAGTTCTGTTGTGTCCCTGGAGTGGGAAACACCCATGTGGGCACTCTTTTTTTTTATTGAAAAAACTGGGGGGGGGGGAGGGAGGGGGGGGACTGGGGAAAGGAAGAGAGAAGAAGAAGAAGAGAAAGGGGGGGGGGAGGGGGGGATTAGTGAAGAAAGAAGGGGGGGGGGGGAAGGCATTGGAGGAAAATATGGGGATGAGAGATCATATCACTCTCTCACCTGGACATTACAAGAAGGGTCATGCAAACATGTATTTCTTTTCAGAACAAGGTAACTAGGTTCATCTGATATACCTGATATACCTTTCAAACCTGATAAGTACGATGGGTATGTGGAGAGGAGGAGGCACCCGGTCCGCCCTCTGTGAAACATGATTCAGTCGTTATTCTGGTTTCTCACAGGCCAGTTTCCTTTTAGTCTTTCTGTCATGATATATGTGCTATTAGTAAAGGGTGCTAGTAACTGGGTGTACCTATTGGCTGGCAAGGACAGTAAATAAGGTTGCCATTTTGTACAGAAGACTTTGATTCGTGCTTCTAGGTCTCCTTTAACATCAGCCTGCTCGATCAGCACCTGTGCGTGTAGGGAGCTAATAAGTTGGGAGATGTGTGGTGGTTTGCTCACGGCCCATTGCCGTAGAATCAATTTTCTAGCTAGCAGTATGGTGATGTTTAGTAGGCGGTCATGTGCGGTACTTCTTGTGTGTCCCCTAAGAAAAAAGGTGTCTTGAGCTGTAAGAACTATAGGGGTTCCACAGATCTTTGACAGCCAAAACTGGATTTTACCCCAGTATTGGGCTATTTTCGGGCAGCTCCAAAATAGGTGTTTTACATCTGGTCTAGGTGAGGAGCATTTAAGACAAATGTCCAGCGCCTCTGGGATCCATTTGGCTCGCAGGTGGGGAGTTATGTAACTCAAGTGTATAAATCTGAGATGCATCTCCCTATGTGAGGTTGCTAGTGTGCTTTTCACTACTAGGTTAAAACTGTCAGTGATCATATCTGTAGTGACATCAGTATCAGTGTTTTGTTTCCATTTGGCACTTAAGTGCTGCAGGGTCTCTGCGGTTTTTCCCTCCAAGATTGAACCGTAAATGTATGAGATAGAATGTAGCCCTTGTTTAGTCAATGAGCAGATAGTGTCAATCGGGGTATTGATTTTGTCACAAAGTCCCTCAGAGAGCAACTTCTGCATGTAATGAGTAGCCTGAAGGTATGCAAATGTACTGTGTCTTGGGAGGTCATATCTGTCTCGTAAGTGGGTTAGTGAGAGTATCCTAGTCGTGAGCGGGTCAATTAGTTGTGAGACTGCAGTTAGTCCCCTTTCTCTCCATATGGCAAGGGTTCTAGTGGTCATACCCGGAAGAAAGGTGGGGTTGCCCTGTAGTGGAAGGTGTTTAGTGATTTCAGGAGAGAGTTTCCAGTGTTTGCATAACTTTTTCCAGGCTCTGAGTGGGTCTTTAAATAGGATATTATCTCTGATCTGATCAGGAAGTGTATGTAAGGGAGCATGTGGCAGGAACGCTAAGTGAAGTGGATGTGCTAGCGATCTTTCAAGATGTTCATCATTAAAAACTGATGTACGTGCTAACCACTCAAAGACCAGTTTTGCTAACGTCGCCCAATTATACCACTCTACATTCGGGAGTTTCAGTCCCCCTTTGTCAAAGGGTAGTGCTAGTTTCAGTCTGCTAATTCTGCGTTTCTTCGAATTCCACACAAATGTGTCAAAAGCGCTAGTAATGTTCCCCAAGTCTTTCCGCGTTAACATAAAGGGGAGCAGTTGTAAAGGGTATAACAGTTTGGGCATTGCTATCATTTTAATTAAGCTTACTCGGCCCGACAAAGCAATTGGCAGCTTAGCCCAGTTCTGTAGAAGTGTTCTGATTTGTGTGATCACCGGTGGGATATTTAATTTATAAATTAAGTTCGGGTTTACATGTAAACGGAGGCCCAAATATTTGAATGAGCCGTCTGTGACCCTGAGTGTGTTTGGCATTGATGTAGATGAATCTGTTCTAGTGAGGTAGGTCAGTTCTGATTTGTCCAGGTTTACTTTATATCCTGATATTATTCCAAACTGATGGAATATGGAGACCAACTTAGGAATATTAATGGACGGGTTATGTACGTATAGGAGTAGATCGTCTGCATAGAGTGATAGGTGCATTGAGTGGGATCTAATCTGTAGTGGTGGTATCGTATCTCTTATGTATATAGCTAGGGGCTCTATGGCCAGGTTGAATAAGAGGGGGGACAAAGGACATCCCTGCCTGGTTCCCCGTTCAAGATAGAAAGGATGAGATACTGAGCCATTTACTATTATTGAGGTGGGTGGTTTATGGTATAATGTTTGTATAAGATTATGGAAATTTCCAGTTATGCCAAATTTTTCCATAGTGATCAGGAGGTGGTCCCACTCCACCCTGTCGAACGCCTTTTCGGCGTCGACAGAGAGGAGGCATGCCTCACCAAGTGTCTCTCGATCGGTCTGATTGTTATCGTTATCTCCCTGTCTCCCTCTCCAATAATGGTCTATAACCGCTAGGGTTTTTCGGATGTTGGCAACCCATGAGCGGTGTTTCATGAAACCGGTTTGGTCTTTGTGTATGACTGTACCTAGTACTGATGCTAGTCTAGTTGCCAAGACAGAGGTGAATAATTTGTATTCATTGTTTAAGAGTGCTATTGGCCTGTAGGATGCTGGGAGCGTCGGGTCTCTACCTGGCTTCGGGATTAGACACATGAGTGCATCCGCAAAGTCAGCTGGAGGCGTGTGTGAGCCCTGTAAGTATGCCGTGAAAGTTTGTGCCAGAAGGGGACTAAGTTCCTGTTGTAAGAGTTTATAGTATTCGATTGGCAATCTGTCTGGGCCAGGAGTTTTTCCCAATTTGGTCTTTCTAATTGCCCTCAAGATTTCTGACGTTTGAATTGGGGCATTGAGTTTGTCTAGGTCTTCCGAGGTAAGAGTGGGGGGGGTAATTTTATCCCAAAAATGATCCTTGTCGCTCTGCGCGCTTGGGTGAGCTGTGTAGAGTGTGGAGTAGAAATTTAAAAATTCGTTTGTAATGGATTGGGTGTCTGAATGGTAAGCCCCTTGGACTTGTATGGATGGGATAAGGGATTTCGGATTAATCAATTTAACCATATTGGCTAGCAGTCTCCCTGTTTTGTCTCCAAATCTATAGAACCTTCCCTTCCTATGTGTCTGGAAAAGGCGGTCCTGTTGGGCCAGGGTGTCCTCTCTCAACTTCTTCTTCTCGTAGTAGTTATGTCTATGTCTGGGGGAAGGGTGAATCAAATATTGGTTATATGCCAATGTGACTTCTGTTGCGGTAGCAGTTGCTAATTTTTTTCGCTTGGCGTTATAGTGCGCTGTGAAACTAGTGATTTGGCCTCGCATGACCGCCTTAGATGCTCCCCAAAACACTCCTGGGTTGTTAAAATGTTGTATGTTAAAATTGCAGTAATCCCCCCAATGAGTTTTTAAGTGTTGCCTGAATTCAGTATTATGGTATAAGTAGGTAGGGAATCTCCAATTGTCGTGGGTGTGAGTTGTGGGTCTAGGGCCAAGTTGCAGCCAGATGGGTGCATGGTCTGAAATGATGATGTCTGAGATGTCTGTTTGCTGTATTTGCGGGTATAATTGTTGGGAACATAAAAAATAGTCAATGCGTGATAGTGTTTTGTGCGTTTTTGAGACACATGTGAAGTCTCTCCTGGTCGGGTGACGGGCACGCCATGGGTCTATGAGGCCTAGTGAGGTTTTGAAGGCGGTTATGATTGACGTCTCTTTTTTCCTTTGTTTAGCATAGATTTTCTCCTGTCGTTTTGTGTGATTGTCAGCCCTACGGTTCAGTGGTAGATCTTGCGCTAGATTATGGTCTCCTCCTATCAGTAATGGTTTATCTGTGTGTATCGTTAAGATGGTCTGAAGGGTGTGCCAGAATTGAGGATTCAATTGATTAGGGCCATATATGTTTACTAAGATGTAAGATTGGTCATTTACGGACAGATTAGCTATAATGTATCTGCCTTTCTGATCTATTGTGATGGGGCGGATTTGTGCTGAAAGTCCCTTTCTGACAAGTATCGCTACTCCCCTTTTCCTTCCTTCGGTGGGGGTGTAAAAGACTTTGTCTACCCAGCGGCATTGTAGTTTCGCATGCTCAGGTTCCGTAAGATGCGTCTCTTGCAAAAGAGCAACATCTGCATGTAGGTGCCTCAGGTGCTGTAGCACCATGCTGCGTTTGGCTGGGGAGGTGATACCTCCCACATTCCAGGAGACCACCTTAAGCAAGTGTGACATGGTGTTGACTGGTAGGGGATAAATGTGCTAGGTAGCGAGAAGTGGGTGTATAGGTTACGGAGTTATACTGTCTCAGGCTATGTAGGTTGAGGATGATGATGACGTCAGAGGGGGGGTTCGGAGGTAAACAGTGAGGTGTGTCAGAGCAAGACAAGATGTGTGAAACTGAAGTGAATGTTGTAAGGGGTAGTTGTGACTTACTATCCAATCGTTTCACCTTGAAGTGTCCGGGCAGAATCCGGGTGCTCCTCAAATGATCTGGGAAGGTAGAACAGTACAATTGTAATAAACTGGCAAGTTTAACAGCAGCATTATATAAGGCATATTGCAAGGAATTAGAAAGGGGGAAGGAGAAGGAGGGGTAGCATAGGTCAATCATACTTAAAGTTAAGTGAGCGAGGAAGCATTCATGGAGGAGATGGTTAATTAAGTTTGAACCTAAGTGACATTCAAGCATAAACATTTCTGAAGATGTAGTAACAACATTGGGGAAAAAATCCAGGCCGTTAGGAAGTAAATACCTAAACAACAGGTGTCCAAACTGGGAACTTTTGGCAATTTGGCAATTAGCAACATGTATAACATAGTGGGCTGGAGGGAGGGGAGAAGGGAGAGGGTAGAACAAGTCTCTCCTACTCAGAACTGAGAAGCTTGAGTAATGTCCATGGATTAAGTGGGAGATTGACTCTAGTCTCTTATGGAATTGAAATAGGGACAAATTGGGAAATGTAACAGTAGTAAGAGAGGAGAGCAACACAATTAGAAACATAACATTTGAAAACAAATACTTAGACTTAAAGTTGAATAAGATCAGCGATCTTAGTGTCCTAACTTCCATTTTATCAAATGGATAAGATGAGGTGCAAAAGGTTGGACTGATTGTCCCTTTCAGCCTTCTTCATGGTGGGCTTCCGTGTCAAGGAATTCCTGCAGTTGTTTCGGGGTCGTAAAGAATCTAGCACCTCCAGGTGTCGCCAATCTCAGCTTAGCAGGATAGAGAAGTGAGGCCTGACGGCCCATGGAGTGAAGTTTAGAGCAAAGGGGGGCAAACTCCTTGCGTTTTCTAGCCACCTCAGCAGAGAAGTCCTGAAAGAGGAGGAGTTTTTGGCCCTCAAAGAGGAGGTCAGGTTGAGATCTGTATGCTTTCAGGACTGCCATCTTCTCTTGATACCTGAGCAGCTTGAAGATAACCTGTCTCGGTTTTTGATTGAGCCTGGCAGGTAGATGATCAGGCCCAATTCTATGTGCTCGCTCTATATCTAGAGGCATGGTTTCTTGGTCCATCTTCAGTAACTTAGGTAGCGTGTAGGCTGTAAACTCCAGAAGGTCCTTGTTTTTAATTGATTCTGGGACCCCGACAATTCTCAGATTATTTCGGCGGGATCTATTCTCGAGGTCTTCGAGTTTGTCCTGTAGTGAGGAGTTCTGGCGTTCTAATCGTTGTACGGCTATGGAGGAGGTGTGCTGAGAGTCCTCTACATCAGATATCCTCTGCTCTGCATGTTGGAGTCTGGTGGAGTATTGGCGGATCTCAGTAGTGAGAGTGTCCATTCCCGCCTGCAATGTGTCCATTTTGGGGAGGAAGAAAGCTTTGAGGTCTTGAAGTAAGTCTGGTGGTGGTTCTAGACTAATGTCTCTGTGGGCTGGAGTGGATGGTTCTGGTTGTGTCTCCGTTGGTTGTTTGTTTCTTATTTTTGTCTGATGCTTTCTGTTTGCCTGTCATGATAGGAATGGCTTGTGATGTTGACACTTTGAAATACTTGTCCACTTTCATAAGGGTTGACGTAGTGTGTCTCCTCTTTGTGCACGGGCGAGGGTGTCCCCTGGAGTAGGGTCTGAGGCAGCTGGAGAGGTAGCTACTGCAGTGATTGTCCCAGCTATGCAAGGAAGTATGTCTTTTCTGTTAGATAGGGTCACCTTTTGCTGGGCTTATATTGTATTAGTAAGAGATGCTGGGAGTTTCACATAAGGATTGGGCTTATCTGTCAAAGGTGCCTTTTTTTTAAGAGTCTAAGGTCTGGAAGTGTCTCTGATACTGTGAGCCTTTTTAAGCTGCGCAGCTCCTATGTTTCTTTTGCTAAGGTGTTACTCTTATTGTTTGTAGAAGGTTGGCTGCCCTGGAAAACAAACCCCAATCATCCGGTTCACTAGCAATGTTCCCCTGAGCTCTGTTAGGTGTCCCAGTGATGTGGGAGCAGCGTGGGTGGACTGCACGTGTGCAAATGTAAGGTGAGGCCTTCTGTTACTGAGGTCTGGCAGAAGGAATTATAGTAAAGGGTTTGGTGTTAGGAAGCTGTGAATCTGTCTTTGCTAGTAAATAGCCTTGGAGAACTACTGTAGGTCTAAATCTCTTCCCCAGGTGTGGGCATGTAAAAGTCCCCGCTCCGTAGCCAAGGGATCATGCAAAGCAGTCCGGTAAATAAACAGTAGGCCTTGGGGCCGGTGAGGCCGAGTGCGACTAGGATAGTAGCTGCTTACCCTGTTGTAAATACTATCACTGCCGGTCTTGCTCCACACAGCTGTCCACCGTTACTTGAGTACAGCCCGCACAAGTGCAAAGGGGTTCAAGGCAGGCACTCCGGTTGTGTAAGAAACAGTTCCTGCGGGGTAAGTAATCAATATGTCAACGCGTTTCTGCCCTCAAAAAGGGCCTTTCTCAAGACTCCTTTAGCTTTAGTTTTTATGTGAAATAACTGTTTGCTGTTTGTAATTTATTTTCATTATCAAATTGTACACAGCCTTTTAAATGACCTGAGGCAGCGGCTCCTACTTAACATATGCAGGAGTTCACATTCTATAAAAATATGAGTCTGTTATTGGCTGATAGCTGTCACATGGTACAGAGGCAGAAAAAAATGTCAGGAAAAATAATCTACTGATCTTTTGAAATTCACATTTTATATATTATGGTCCTTATTTAAATGGACTGAGCTTGCCAGGAGACCATAACTCATGATGTTATTACTCTATGCAAACAGGCTTCCTTTCCTTATCTCTAGCCAATATACCAATTGAAACAAACATTTTAGTGCCCATCTCTCCCACACCCCATTGCAGTGTGATTTAAGACAACTCAGTATTGACCAAGGACTGGGGTGGAGCACATGACAAAATGTCTGACAGTGAGAATTAGTAGGAAGCACAATACCAATACTGCAGTATCCAATTTAACTTATATTTAAACAACTGATATTTAATATTTCTTTCAGGAGAAAATATTGTTTCATATGAATGAAAGAAACCAAAGATTATAATATATTTGTAACGTTGTGATATGGCCCCACTTAAATAGATTTTCTACTAGATCTGGAAGATTAATATTTAAGGGTAATTATATTAGAGGATGAACAATATAAAGATTTGAAATCCTGATCACAGAAGTATTCATGTAACTAAGGTAGATATAATGACATCTGGCATCATTTTGTAAACTTCCATATGGAGTTACTCTGGCCAGATGCTTTTTTTACATTTTGTTTAATCAACGTCTGCATTTCTTTTATGTATAGAGTTTTGATTCAGGAATTGCAAATCATCAAAAGAAATCTGGGGCGCAAAGATATTTTATCCCAAAATTGTATTCCTATTCTGCTGATTTACCTCACCTTTTATTATAGATATTTTTATAATACTCAAAATGTATTAATATTTGTATATCTTACACCTTGATTTTTTTTATTGCCTCAATCCTATTATTATTCTGTTTAGTTCTAATAATCCTAGAAAGATCTTGGGCAGACTTTACAAATTGGTCAGTATAACGTGCTCAAACATCTCAATCTAAAACAGAAAGATGCCCAGTATAGTAGAAAGTAGAATTTTTATTTTTTTTCCCTCTGTTGTTGTGCCTTGTGTGGATGGTTGATGGAGAATGAATGGTAGGGGAACATGGGATATTATCCAATAGTAGAGCACAAGTACATATTGTGAGATAAAGGATAAAGGGAAATGGCCTTAATGCTTGTTACACAACTATTTGAGCTTTCTTGTAAGGGCAAGGAATAATGTGTTTAAATATGAAGATTTTCTTTCTCTTTTGCAAGGCTAAAAAGCACATGACTAGGTTGGGTAGCAGCTTTTTTTTTGTTTTTCTTTTCTGTATGGTATATAAGATCTGGCCCTGCGTGGTGCAGAAGACAGAATTTATTTCTCTTTTTTGTTCATTTGTAATGCTATACATTGCTGGTAATAAATAAAAAAAAAAAAAAAAAGGTCCACATGACTATGTAGCCCCCCGCCAAAGGAAACTAAGCCAGCTGCCTTAGATCTGCACACCTCCATCCGCTTCAGAACCTGTAAAGGAACCACAACGAACAACAAAAAACCAGGGAGGGCTGGGAGGGAAGACAAGAAACAGGTTAGTGGTTTTACTTTCAGTTCTGCAGCTCTATTATCAGCTCTGAATCTCCTCCTCCTAAAGCTCCCTCCCCCCAGCCCTGCAGGGAACACTTCCTTTTAACACAATCCCATTTTCTCCTTCCTTTCAAAAAATTAACCCTTAAATTGTTACATCCCTAAATAGGTCTTCCACTTTCCTAAGGGGTTACATTTTTAGCTAAATTCAGTTAACATAATACCAACCCTACACAATACCAAACTTACATATATGCAATAAAGACACAACACTCAGGGTTGGGAGAAAAAAACGAAATTTATGCTTACCTGATAAATTGATTTCTTCTATGGTAAGACGAGTCCACGGATTCATCCTTTACTTGTGGGATATAGTCCTCCTGCTAACAGGAAGTGGCAAAGAGCACCACAGCAGAGCTGTCTATATAGCTCCTCCCTTAGCTCCACCGCCCAGATATTCGACCGAAGGTACAGGAAGGAAAAGGAGAAACTACAAGGTGCAGAGGTGACTGAATTTTAAATCAAAAAAATATAATCTGTCTTAAAATGACAGGGCGGGCCGTGGACTCGTCTTACCATAGAAGAAATCAATTTATCAGGTAAGCATAAATTTAGTTTTCTTCTATAAAGGTAAGACGAGTCCACGGATTCATCCTTTACTTGTGGGATACAATACCAAAGCTACAGGACACGGATGAACGTGAGGGACAAGACAGATAGTTAAACAGAAGGCACCACTGCTTGAAGAACTTTTCTCCCAAAAATAGCCTCCGAAGAAGCAAAGGTATCAAATTTGTAAAATTTTGAAAAGGTATGAAGCGAAGACCAAGTATCAGCCTTACAAATCTGTTCAACAGAAGCATATCTTTTAAAAGCCCATGTGGAAGCCACCGCTCTAGTAGAGTGAGCTGTAATTCTTTCAGGAGGCTGCTGTCCAGCAGTCTCGTACGCCAAACGGATGATGCTTTTCAGCCAAAAGGCAAGAGAGGTAGCCGTAGCTTTTTGACCTCTACGTTTTCCAGAATAGACAACAAACAAAGAAGATGTTTGACGGAAATCTTTGGTCGCTTGCAAGTAAAACTTTAAAGCACGAACCACGTCCAAGTTGTGCAATAGACGCTCCTTCTTAGAGGAAGGATTAGGACCCAGAGAAGGAACAACAATTTCCTGATTAATATTCTTATTAGTAACAACCTTAGGAAGGAATCCAGGTTTTGGTACGCAAAACCACCTTTTCAGCATGGAAAACAAGATAAGGCGAGTCGCATTGCAATGCAGATAGTTCAGAAACGCTTCGAGCTGAAGAGATAGCAACTAAAAACAGAACTTTCCAAGACAGAAGCTTAATATCTATGGAATGCATAGGTTCAAACGGAACCCCTTGAAGAACCTTTAGAACTAAATTCAAACTCCATGGCGGAGCAACAGGTTTAAACACAGGCTTGATTCTAACTACAGCCTGACAGAACGACTGAACGTCTGGAACATCTGCCAGGCATTTGTGCCGTAGAATTGATAAAGCAGATATATGTCCCTTTAAGGAACTAGCTGATAGCCCCTTCTCCAATCCTTCTTGGAGAAAGAACAAAATCCTAGGAATCCTGATCTTACTCCATGAGTAGCCTTTGGATTTGCACCAATAAAGATATTTACGCCATATCTTATGATAAATTTTCCTGGTGATAGGCTTTCGAGCCTGAATTAAGGTATCTATGACCGACTCAGAGAACCCCCGCTTGGATAAGATCAAGCGTTCAATCTCCAAGCAGTCAGTCGCAGAGAAACTAGATTTGGATGCTGGAACGGACCTTGACATGTCCACCAGGTCTGCATACCAAGTCCTGCGTGGCCACGCAGGTGCTATCAAAATTACTGAAGCTCTCTCCTGTTTGATTCTGGCAATCAAACGAGGAAGGAGAGGAAATGGTGGAAGCACATAAGCCAGGTTGAACGACCAGGGTACTGCTAGAGTATCTATCAGTACTGCCTGAGGATCCCTTGACCTGGACCCGTATCGAGGAAGTTTGGCATTCTGACGAGACGCCATCAGATCCAATTCTGGTGTGCCCCATTGCTGAATCAATTGAGCAAACACCTCTGGATAGAGTTCCCACTCCCCCGGATGAAAAGTCTGACGACTTAGAAAATCCGCTTCCCAGTTCTCCACCCCTGGGATATAGATTGCTGATAGATGGCAAGAGTGAGTCTCTGCCCATTGAATTATTTTGGTAACCTCTATCATCGCTAGAGAACTCTTTGTTCCCCCCTGATGATTGATATATGCTACAGTCGTGATATTGTCCGACTGGCATCTTATGAATCTGGCCGACGCCAGTTGAGGCCACGCCTGAAGCGCGTTGAATATCGCTTTCAGTTCTAGAATATTTATCGGGAGGAGAGCCTCCTCCTGAGTCCACAATCCCTGTGCTTTCAGGGAATTCCAGACTGCACCCCAGCCCAATAGGCTGGCATCCGTCGTCACTATGACCCACGCTGGCTTGCGGAAACACATTCCCTTGGACAGATGATCCTGTGACAACCACCAAAGAAGAGAGTCTCTGGTTTCTTGGTCCAGATGTATCTTAGGAGATAAATCTGCATAATCCCCGTTCCACTGTTTGAGCATGCAAAGTTGCAGTGGTCTGAGATGCAAGCGAGCAAACGGAACTATGTCCATTGCCGCTACCATTAAGCCGATTACCTCCATACACTGAGCCACTGACGGGCGAGGAATGGAATGAAGAGCTCGGCAGATGGATAAAATTTTTGACCTCCTGACCTCCGTCAGAAAAATTTTCATGTCCACCGAATCTATCAGAGTTCCCAGGAAAGGAACTCTTCTGAGAGGCATAAGTGAACTCTTTTGTACGTTCACCTTCTACCCGTGAGATCTTAGAAAAGCCATCACTATGTCCGTGTGAGACTTGGCTAGTTGGAAAGTTGATTAAGATATCGTCCAGATAAGGCGCCACAGCTATGCCCCGCGGCCTTAGAACCGCCAGAAGGGACCCTAGCACCTTTGTGAAAATTCTGGGAGCTGTGGCCAACCCGAAGGGAAGAGCCACAAACTGGTAATGCTTGTCTAGAAAGGCAAACCTGAGGAACTGGTGATGATCTTTGTGGATAGGAATGTGTAGATACGCATCCTTTAAGTCCACGGTGGTCATATATTGACCCTCCTGGATCATTGGCAAAATAGTCCGAATGGTCTCCATCTTGAAGGATGGGACTCTGAGGAATTTGTTTAGGATCTTGAGATCCAAAATTGGTCTGAAGGTTCCCTCTTTTTTGGGAACCACAAACAGATTGGAGTAGAACCCTTGCCCCTGTTCTGTTTTGGAACTGGGCAGATCACTCCTATGGTATATAGGTCTTCTACACAGCGTAAGAACGCCTCTCTTTTTGTCTGGTTTACAGACAATTGAGAAAGATGGAATCTCCCCCTTGGGGGAGAATCTTTGAAATCTAGAAGATACCCCTGGGTTACTATTTCTAAAGCCCAGGAGTCCTGAACGTCTCTTGCCCAAGCCTGAGCGAAGAGAGAAAGTCTGCCTCCTACTAGATCCGGTCCCGGATCGGGGGCTACCCCTTCATGCTGTCTTGGTGGCAGCCACGGGCTTCTTGGCCTGTTTACTCTTGTTCCAAGTCTGGTTAGGTCTCCAGACTGACTTGGATTGAGGAAAATTCCCCTCTTGCTTTGCGGCAGGGGATGAGGTAGAGGGACCACCTTTGAAGTTCCGAAAGGAATGACAATTATTTTGTTTGGTCCTCATCTTATTCGTCTAATCCTGAGGAAGGGTATGGCTTTTCCCTCCAGTGATGTCTGAAATGATCTCTTTCAGTTCGGGCCCGAATAGGGTCTTACCCTTGAAAGGGATGGCTAAAAGCTTAGCTTTTGATGACACATCAGCAGACCAGGACTTAAGCCATAACGCTCTACGCGCTAAAATGGCAAAACCTGAATTCTTCGCCGCTAATTTAGCCAATTAAAAAGCGGCATCTGTAATGAAAGAATTAGCTAGCTTGCGAGCCCTAATTCTATCCAGAATATCATCTAATGGGGTCTCAACCTGAAGAGCCTCTTCCAGAGCCTCGAACCAAAAGGACGCTGCAGTAGTTACAGGAACAATGCACGCTGTAGGTTGGAGAAGAAAACCTTGGTGAACAAATATTTTCTTCAGAAGACCCTCTAATTTTTTATCCATAGGATCTTTGAAAGCACAACTGTCCTTGATAGGTAAAGTTGTACACTTAGCCAGGGTAGAAATAGCTCCCTCCACCTTAGGGACCGTCTGCCACGAGTCCCGCACGGCGTCAGATATGGGAAACATTTTCTTAAAAGTAGGAGGGGGAGCGAACGGAATACCTGGCCTATCCCCCTCCTTAGTAACAATTTCCGAAATCCTCTTAGGGACCGGAAAAACATCAGTGTAGGCAGGAACCTCCTAAGAATCTGTCCATTTTACACAATTTCTCTGGAACTACAATAGGGTCACAATCATCCAGAGTCGCTAAAACCTCCCTGAGCAATAAGCGGAGGTGTTCTAATTTAAATTTAAAAGCTGTCATATCTGAATCTGTCTGAGGGAACATATTTCCTGAATAAGAAATCTCTCCCTCAGCCAGCAAATCCCTCACTTCAGAACATTGTAAGGGTACATCGGATATGGCTAATAAAGCGTCAGAGGGCTCAGTGTTTGTTCTCACACCAGACCTACTGCACTTCCCCTGCAACCCAGGCAGCTTAGATAAAACCTCTGAGGGTAGTATTCTTAACTGCAGCCATATCTTGCAGGGTGAAAGAATTAGACACACTAGAAGTACTTGGCGTCGCTTGTGTGGGCGTTAACGGTTGTGACACTTGGGGAGAATTAGATGGCATAACCTGATTCCCTTCTGACTGAGAATCATCCTGCGACATATTTTTAGTAGCTAAAATATGTTCTTTACAATTTATTGACCTTTCAGTGCATGAGGGACACATTCTAAGTTTAGGTTCCACAATGGCTTCTAAACATATTGAACATGGACTTTCCTCACTCTCAGACATGTTGAACAGGCTAGTAATGACTACAAACAAGCATGAAAACACTTTATTTAGTGAAAAAAATAACAATCTTAAAAAACGGTACTGCGCTTTTAAGAGAAAAAAAGCATACATGTTCTGCAAACAGCCTAAACATGCACCAAATTTTTCAAAATTTTTGTATGTAGACACAATATAGGTAGTTAAGATTGCACAACAAATTTTTTTTAACAATTAACCCCTTAATTTGCAAACCGGATCGAAAATAGGCGCAGATCCGGAAAAAAAAACCCTCTCAGCTTCTTGCCACAGCCCTGCCCTCAGGGATCGAAAATGTGGGGTAAAAGCTTCAATTTGGCCCAAAACATACACCAGGGCCCTCAGGAGTTAGAGCTTGCTGCTTGCTGATCAAACTAACTGCGCATCTGAGGCGCGAAAATAGGCCCCGCCCATCTCACTCGATGTCTCCACAGCCTTACAGAACCGCACAAGAGAGGTTATAACTAGCCATGTGGGTTCTGAGACCCAAAAGTTAAGCCATGTGTGCCCTTAATAAAGATGGCCAAAACGTTATTGCCCACAAAACGTTAAAGCACTCCCCAGTCAAAAAACGTTTGCTCCCAAACATTTGCAATTCAGTGTCAACCATATTTGTAATTGGCCCCATATGCAAGCTAAGTAATGCCCTTCTTTTAGCTCTAGGATTACTGCTTACCCTTACCCTCCTGGGTATAATGTCAGCCTTTCTGAAATACACAGTCTCTCCAGAAAAATATGACTGAACATACCTCATTGCTGCATAGCATGAAACCGTTCCTCACACTGAAGTTTCCTGTACTCCTCAGCCTCTGTGGGAACAGCAATGTTACAAATACTAAGATCATCATCCTCCAGGCAGCAGTCTTCATCCATCTGCTGCCTGAGAGTAAATAGTACACACCGGTACCATTTAAAATAACAAACTCTTGTTTGAAGAAATTAAAAACTAATATTTTATCACCTCTTTCACTTTACCCTTCCTAGTACTTAGAGTAGGCAAAGAGAATGACTGGGGGTGGAGCTAAGGGAGGAGCTATATAGACAGCTCTGCTGTGGTGCTCTTTGCCACTTCCTGTTAGCAGGAGGACTATATCCCACAAGTAAAGGATTAATCCGTGGACTCGTCTTACCTTTATAGAAGAAAACACCTCCCCAACGGGGGGAGGGGTTGCTTTATTAAATAAGTAAATAAATAACTTTAATACTGCATAGCTACCCAGCTGGCAAGATGATCTTGTCCTAATTAATCCTCTAAGGGGTGTGGCCGCCCTGGGAATGAGGATGCCCTCATTCCGCCTACGTCTCTGCCCAAGGAAGATGGACCAGCGAGCCGACCTATCCCTAGCCCCTCGTGACTAGGGTCCTGAACGCCCGCTGTACTTTCCTTCTATGATGCTACCGGCCAATTGGAATTTTATGCCACACCCCTTTCCGCAACACTTGGGAAAGCATGCCGCCATGCAGACCCCCATCCTAACAATTTAGGGCTAAAGGAGTCTCCAACACTGGATAGTCAATGGTCCCCCAGCCAAAAGATTGTTAATTCCGAAGGGAGACCCCATACTACCAATTAGCGCCTTTGAGCTTACAAAGGTCCACATGACTATGTAGCCCCCCGCCAAAGGAAACTAAGCCAGCTGCCTTAGATCTGCACACCTCCATCCGCTTCAGAACCTGTAAAGGAACCACAACGAACAACAAAAAACCAGGGAGGGCTGGGAGGGAAGACAAGAAACAGGTTAGTGGTTTTACTTTCAGTTCTGCAGCTCTATTATCAGCTCTGAATCTCCTCCTCCTAATAGAGATGGGAAGTTCGGTTCATTTAGATGAATCGGTTCATTTCGGACAGTTCGATTAACTGAACCGATTAATCAGTTCACTTGAAAATATGATGCAGAGCCGCAGATTCTCCTATTGCAGATGATCTGACTGCGGATCCGGTTCCTGAATCATGACTCCTGAGTCACTGTCTGAGTATCTGACAGTCCAACCCCTCCTGAGTCCTCACACACAGCGTTGGCTATTGATGCATACAACACAGTACAATCAACAGAGTATGCTGCATACTCTGCTATATGTACTGTGTTGTATTTATTTAAAATTGGCATATCTAACATCTTATTTCATTATCATAAGTAAAAGTGACAAAAACACAAACAGTGGCAACTTTTTAAATAAAGTTATTATTTTAGGGACCAGTTCTTTATCTTTGATGATTGATGTCACGGGAGGCATCAAATGGGGTTAATTTAGGGGCAGTTAGGAGTAACAGGGGTTCTTAGGGGCAGTTAGGATTAACAGAGGTCCTTAAGGTTTTATGGTGAGAATTAATTTATGTAAAGGCACAGTAAGGGTTAATTTAAGATGCATTTAGGGGTAAATGTTATTTATGTTATGGCACTGTAAGGGTTAATTTAAAGTGCAGTTAGGGGGTAAAGGCAGGAGTAGATTGAGAACTGCTGTGACTTGATCTTTGAATCAGTGAACTGTTAACTGAAAGATTCATTGCAAAGGAGTTAGTTAACAGCACACTGATTCAGTACACTGATACAACAGCACTGGTAATATGATCCTAGAGTGAGGGTGTCTGATTCTGCAAAGGAGGAGTTAGCAGAAGCAGAACTCACTCTAGGATCCTATTACCAGTGCTGCTGCAGACTCATGAAGTGAACTTTCAAACGAATCAGTTCAGTCTGGTGAACTGATTTACACAGTTCACTTAAAAGAATCAGTTCAAAAGAACGATTCATTCACAAACTGGACATCACTGCCTCCTAAAGCTCCCTCCCCCCTGCCCTGCAGGGAACACTTCCTTTTAACACAATCCCATTTTCTCATTCCTTTAAAAAAATTAACCCTTAAATTGTTACATCCCTAAATAGGTCTTCCACTTTCCTAAGGGGTTACATTTTTTAGCTAAATTGGGGGCGGAACCAACTACCAGAGAGATAAGTCACACTTCTACAGAGCTCCTAAAACATTGTGCAATTTTCCAGAATATAGTAGCTATTTTTGCCCTATTTTTACCCCACTCTACAGATCTATGAAGAGAGATATTTATTTGTTGCCCTAGAAGCAGTTCAGCAGCTCTAAATTTTATTCTGGACCCTGCCCTTGGACTTGTATTGTGCGCCGCATGTACGGAGCCATGGCTGCACTAATCCTCAATCGGCTGATGGAGATGCTGGGTCGCCATCACAACGCTCTCTCCAACGCAGTGGCGGAGGCTTTCAAGCCCCCTACTGCTCTCACTGTCACCTCGGGCACTCTGGCTGCTCATGTGGGGTTGAGATCAGAAACAGTAACTGTATCACGTGAGTCGCCATCTTTGAGGACAACGTCGACATACTTCGCATTGCCCCATGATTTGAAGGAAATAGGGGGGAGGCGTGCTGGCAATGCAGCGGTCACTGTTGCATAGCTCACACCCGGGGATGCCTTGTCAGGACCTAAGTGTAACACAACGGATGGAGACACTCCGGAGCCTTACAGAGCAGATTTGGCCATGGGAGCCACATGTGTCTGCCGTTTGCTGGGCCGCCTGTTGCAACCCTTATGAGGTAGTTAGCCTCTATCACATAGACGTAAACGGGCTTGCAGGGCTCTAAGCTTGCTTATCACTGTCTTGTGGAGTCCCGCAGTATGCTACCAATGCGGCCGACTGGAAGTTAGGACTGAGATACACGCAGCAAGTGCAGCAGGCTTGTTCAGATATGGCAAAGAAAATTGACTTGTGGAGTCCCTTACCGGATAGATGGCTTACCTTCCATGATGATGTTCGACTACATGGACACTTAATAAACTTGGTATTAGATTGCCCTAGAATTGGCATAGGTTAATTTATTTTATAAAGTATGCATACAGAGCATATCCTGCGTATAGTAGATATCACACACTACTCATATGCCTGTTTGACTCATTCTTTCTTCATGATATTATTTAGCCCCAGGGCTCTTAGTATTGACTGCAGTTTTTATTCATCACATATTAATACTGTTAAATCTTAATATTAGTGTACACATATATTCAGGTTGTTTATCTATTTATGTTGATTTAGAGAGCCGATTAGAGTAAATTGTATTAGTTTATATGTTTCAAATTACACCACTAGTGGTTTTAAGGCTCTTTGTGATCAAGCACATTATTCTTCCTATATGTTATTGTCTGTGAGTTGACTAGCTAACCTTTAGATTTTAGAAACAATCTGTATGTTATTGAACATAATGCTGCATTAAGTGCTAATATTCCCAGCACATCATCGCCAATGATATTCTGCTTATATGTTCCACTATGTTTTTTCTAAAGTTATTTCGAATTGCTGTCTTCATATCTGATTTACACTATATAAACCTATATCATTTAAGCTATATATGTTTAGACAAGCAATAATGCAGAATTTGGCTTTACTCTAATGCTCCTAGATCACTGAAGTAATAGCCATTTTACATCACCAGATGGTTTAATTACAGTCTGTTTACTAAAATGCTTTGTGCTCAATATTCTTTGTATTCCCATACTTTGCCTTTGGGACTATAATACCCTTACTGTGTGGCACCGAAGTGTCTTTCAAAATAATTTTCTATTTAGAGAATATTGTAGTATACTGTAATTATAGCTACATGTTTATTCTGAAGGCTGGTACATCACTGCACTTCTCTTGCAAGCTTAGGGTAGTGTATTTCTCCCTACTAAAGACTTCTTTGCATGCACAGCATACACAGTTTATAATATTTAGTATATATATCTGGTTGCCAATGAATAACTGTACTCTATTCTTACAAGCAATCCTACAATACTACTAGTGACTGTTACTCTGTTCTACCCATATAGTTTAGTTATATTTGTTTTCTCCTTTCTAATGTTTCACTAACCATTTAAAACTATATCCAACACTATAGGTGTGAGTAGCTTCTTGGAAAAATTCATAATTTGCTACTAGACTACTTTAATTGTTTTGCCCGTCCCCTGGACATAGGGCCCATGCCCGGGTGGCGGGGATAGGTTACAAAAGGAGTGTGAAAAACTATTTACTTTTCATCATAGTTCTAGTTTCACTATATTTTAGTTTTATACTGATCTATACCTACTATATTAGGTGCTACTTTAGCCATCTCAGACTCATAGATCATCCAGAGAGAGATCATTCCCATATTTGTAGCGCTTCTCACTCAATAGTCTATAGTCACCCTACCGTGAATCCAGGCTAATACATATTTTTAAGACAGGCTGGTCCTGCGTTTATCATGTAAAACGAGGCCATAGTATGCGCTGCATAGGAATTAAATTGTCTGCAATAGAGCAATTTTGAGGACTCCAGATGGGGCATCCTTGCATATAAGAATCTACACTAGGCCAGAATATACCTAGCTTACTTTTTTTTTGCTATACGTGCACTCTTTGGTTTATATATTTGGCCCTTAACTTCTTAATTCACCACCTCCCCCCCCCGCCTACATAACATACCTCCTATAACAGGAGGGTTAACTAGGCGGTTTTTCTCGTCAATACCGCACCCTAACTATATTCTTCATTACACATTGCAGCATACCTATATATTTTACCCCGCAACTTTGCCATACGAAAGACTGGTAAAAAAGAGCCTCTTACTCTCATATGCCTATTTTATTCTTTACTCTAGTAGTTGAGAGGCTAGAATTCAAATAGCTCAAAATTTGAGGTAAACAGCGTTAGACCCATGAGTGGTCTTCCCTATTTCAGGTAGCCTTCTACTACTGCTAAAAATTCCAATTGGTTAGGGGGTCCAAGCGTGACCCTTGATTAGAAGAGTAGGCTCCAATTTGGATTGGCGTAACTGACTTATGATTCTGCATAGTATTCCAAGTGTTCCCTATGTTTGTCATCTTGCTAGTTGATGTTATTATTAATGCTAACATTTCTATTGCAATCCTTGTATATCCAGTTTTACACTATGTCTATGGTGATGACATTTATGGTGTGTTTTAATGATATCTCTGTATGCCATCTTTTACCTCAATAAAAATTATTTTAAAAAAAAATATTTTTTTTAGCTAATACCAACCCTACACAATACCAAACTTACATATATGCAATAAAGACACAACACTCAGGGTTGGGAGAAAAAAACACCTTCCCAACGGGGGGAGGAGTTGCTTTATTAAATAGGTAAATAAATAACTTTAATACTGCATAGCTACCCAGCTGGCAAGATGATCTTGTCCTAATTAACCCTCTAAAGGGTGTGGCCGCCCTGGGAATGAGGACGCCCTCATTCCGCCTATGTCTCAGCCCAAGGAAGATCGACCAGCGAGCCGACCTATCCCTAGCCCCTCATGACTAGGGTCCTGAACGCCCGCTATACTTTCCTTCTATGATGCTACCGGCCAATTGGAATTTTATGCCACACCCCTTTCCGCCACCAAAAAGAGGACAATGTACTCTTGCCCCACTAAACATAACCTGAAGCCAGGACCTGCCTAATATTTCCCAGGAACAAATCAGTACCTCTATCGGACAAATGCACCTGATCCTTCCTGAACAGTCCAGCATGATCAATATGAATATTGTCATGCATAACTACCTTCCCCCCTGAAGCCAGCACCTCCTTACTGACATCCCTATTTAGTTTCCTCTTCACTCGGAAACCCTTTAGGAGAATAAAATGAGGCCTGCCCCATCTCCTTCTGGCTTCAGCAACCTGCTCAGGCAGATGTGACCACAACATGCCCCTCCTACCCAACCACCTAATTGACACTTTGTCAGCCAGTAATCCTAACTGCTGACCTCCTGTCTGAGATGCTGCCCGAATGGCCACCCAAAGTATATATGAATGGTCAACCTTCAAAATTCTTTCCCACCCGTGTCCTGACCTGAAAAAACACCAACAAATAATAAGGTCCTGGCTTCCCAAAAATTAAACCACCAAAGCCGCTAACCCTTAAACAAACAACTAGCACGCCCTCTAACCTACAACTGCTTCAAGGGCCTGATATATTTCTTATACTGCCCCGAAGACCAATGCCCCATAGCCTTGATCTCTCCCTCTGAACATCCCAACATGGCTGCATCGGTGGCAGACCCGATGCGAAAAGAATGATGAGCCACAACCGCTGGATCCCATCCCAAACTACAAACTACCCTTCGCAACACAGACCTATATTGAAACTGAGATAAAAAGGACCCTTCCTCATGCACTAAAAACAACCCATCTACCCTAGGCCTGATTTTATTTAAAATTTCTTGCAAAGCAAAACTGGACATATCGATGGCTCTACCTGCGATTGCAAATTGAGCCATCTACCCTTCCCAACCTGATCTGTTGTAGAATTATGCCACAAACACTAGAACCACCTGGTCAACTAATCTAACGTGTCCTTTCAAGTTTTGGATTGCGCAACCAATTCACTATTCCTAAGGGCTGCAAAGTACGCCAAAGAAAATGCCAGTGAAAATAACAAAACCTCGAAACTGGAGTCACATACCACCCCTAGCTGCCCTATCAACTGCACTAGTTGAACCCTAGTAATTGGCTCCCTCAGATTTGTCCTCTTACCCCCTAACCTATGCACTCCCTTCAAAGCCGCCCTGTCCTAAAATCTCCTACTGACATCCTCTACCCCATGCAGTTTAGAGAAAAAAATGCCGCTGCCTTACCTCCTATAGCACCATTGGATAACCTGCCATTTATAGGGAACCCAACCAAGTAATGAACAACTGCACAAAAGGTGTACTCCAAGTAGTATCAAAGAGCTTTAAAAAGGTACCCAACTCCCGCCAAGCCACACTGTATGCCTGCCAAGACCTAGGTGCTAGTGAACCCTTCCACAGCCTTAGCGCAGCTTCCCAGAACTCACCACCTGCCAGAGATATGTTGGACACCCGTTACCCCGGACCTTTGCCTTTGGTGCTAGTTCCCTAAACTTATCCCACTTAAACCGAGAAAGAGCATCAGCGATCTCATTCTGAACCCCTGGGACATGTCTAGCGCTAAACACAATGTTATGCCTCAAACATCTAAGCACTAACTGCCTTAGAACATTCACCACAGGTGGAGAACTAGCGAAAAGCCCATTAATGGCATAAACCACGCTTTGATTGTTGCACCAAAAAACTACCACTCTTTTCTGTAACTTTTCCCACCATAGCTCAACAGCAACTAAGATAGGGAATAACTCCAAGAGTTTCAAATTCCTAACTAAACCTGCGCTGCTCCAATCCTGCGGCCAAGGTGAAGGACACAACATGCCGTCAAAATACGCCCCAAAACCTGCACTACCCGCAGCATCATCCCTAAGAGGTAAGCACATTTGCCAGACCCTGCAGCCCCTAAGAACAGAAAGTCATCCAGAAAATGAGCCACCTGACCGAGGCCAGACCTGCGTACCACTGCCCAATGAAGAAATGAACTAAAACGTTCGAAATATGCACAAGAGATGGCACATCCTATCGGCAGGCAGCGGTGCACATAGTACCGTCCCCAGCCCTGCAACCCATCAAATGAAAACTATCTGGATGTATCGGTAAAAGCCGCAATGCAGATTCGATGTCTACTTTAGCCATCTCTGTCTCCACCCCTAAACTCTATACAATAGCTAATGCCAATTCAAACGATTGATAGGCCACTGACATGTCAGCCTCATCAAGCGCATCGTTCACCGAATTCCCTTTCGGGTGTGACAGATGCTAAATGAATCTGAACTTCCCCGGTTCTTTCTTGGGCACAATGCGTAAGGTACAGTCGTGTAAATAGTGGAAAGGGCAACAACTTAAATGACTATTTTCATGTCCTGCTGCCTGCGTCCGGGGTGGTAGGATGACGATCTTGATTTATAAACTACTATGCCCTGTCCTGTTACCAATTGAAAATTAGGAGATTATTTAATGCTTAATACTCCCAGTTGTATACGGTAATCCAAAGGCTAATATGGCATATATGAATACAAATAGAATGTAACATGTCAGAGTACTGGACTGTAAACAAGCAGCACTCAAAGTAGCGCTGATCAGGGAGAGGAAGGTCTTTAGCAGCTGTTAAAAGACAAATAGATCAGAGGGTAGTAAAGAACTCCCCAATAGATGTAAGGGTTAAAAATGTGTACAAGGGTATAACAGTGCTTAAAGATTCCTCATCTAAAACAAGAAACATATAAAATAGTAACTGTGTGGATAGGATTGAAGAAATAAATAATAAAACGTAATTATACTGTCTTGTAGGATATCAGTGTCCTCCACTGATTATAGCCTTAGTGCTGGCAGAGATTGCCAAATCTGGATTCCTCCTTGAGGTAACGTCAGTAAGGCACGGGAGGTAGGTGAGGGATGAGATTGTCTCGCAGCCAAGAAAAGCATGCATGAGCAATATTCTGTTCAGGAATATTGCTCATGCATGCTTTTCTTGGCTGCGAGACAATCTCATCCCTCACCTACCTCCCGTGCCTTACTGACGTTAGCTCAAGGAGGAATCCGGATTTGGCAATCTCTGCCAGCACTAAGGCTATAATCAGTGGAGGACACGGCCACTAGTACTGCACATAATAGCCACGGATTATATTTGCACAAGTCCCCCTCTTCAGGAAACAAAGTGATTGCTGCCTACTGAATACCCTGACCCGGACTTTAAGAGAGAATTGAAATGGCTGAAGAGGAGGTGGAAACAAAATTTAAAGCTACATACTCCAAGAGGTGGATGGCATACTTGAATATCCTGGGAGGAAAGTATTGGATGTGAAACTATTCATCACTACAAACTCCAAGAGGTGGATGAGATCTGTAAGGCACCCCTCGCTACACCGGACCTACCTGTACCAGTATATGAGTACCCCTTTCAGTGCGGCAACTTACCTCATTAGATTGAGGTAAATTCTGGTAAGGGGATCTACATTACAAGAGAATACTTAAGAGAATATTTAAATGGACACTTACTAATCTTGCATTATATTTTGCACTTGATATCCTACAAGACTGTATAATTACGTTTTATTATTTATTTCTTCAATCCTATCCACACAGTTACTATTTTATATGTTTCTTGTTTTAGATGAGGAATCTTTAAGCGCTGTTATACCCTTGTACACATAATATGGCATATACTTTATATTTCTTGTGACACAATAAAGTACTCTGTCCTTCGTATACCCATAGCTGCCAACCATGACATGTCAGTTGAACTGATCACACAATCATTATAGTTCTTACTACCTACACGCACTAACTCCTTTCTGATCCTATTAAACTAGAACTGATATTTTTTAAGTAGGATAAATAAGTGGCACAACTCTGTCAGCCTTCACATTACATATGAACCACTTAGGTTAATTTCTAATTTACCTGGTGCAAATTGATCCTAAGATACCTTTCTCACTTATTACATAATTGTCCACTATCCTAGAGCTGTTCATCACTCCCCTCTGGTCACGCATGCAGGTAAACCTTATGTTTATCTGCATAGAAAAATCCTCTATCTAGATACTTTACAATCTCCTGAAATACAAGTTAAAAATATCTTAAATCAACTTTATATAACCATAGTTTACCACCCCCTTAATGTTGCCTATCTCTAGCTTAAAGAGGTCTATCATAACCTCCTTTGTTCTTGGGGACCTTTCACATTCTAATCAGAACATTTTATTCTATCATCTTGTTATCAGTATAACATAATAAAATAAAATGAGATCTCTCACTAGAGGCTCATGAGTAGTATCCTTTTTTCTAGCATACCCACCGCTATTTTAAAATGCCTTATAAGCTTTGGAGGTCCATAAGTGGCCTCACCAGATGATCGGAGGGTTTAGCATTTTATCGGCATCCTATTTATATACAGTTCTTTTCAGACTTATAGCTTTTACTTTGAAACAGTGAACATTGTTATATTTTATGTTTATAACTATAGCGAGTAATGTGGAAATTTCTCAGTGCTGATGTAGTATTTGTTTTGATACCTTTATCACATTGCAATGATTTATATGATTCATATATTGTTTGTATGCCTCAAGATGCACCTCATTAAAAAAAATCCCATGTCATATGGGGGCTTCCTTTAAATATAATAGTAATACAATAAAAAATAAAAAAACATAGTTAGTTGCAGAGTACAGCAATGCATATGTGTAGTATAAAATAGTCAGAAGAAATATAATTTATCCTAGAAAGATTAAAAAAGTAAGATTAGATAATACTGTTAGTTAACAAACAATAAAAGGGTCAGTTATTAGTATTGACGTATTCAGCTTTGTATCTCATATGTATCTAATAACAGGTTAATATTATTCATCTGTGTGCAACTGAGTTCTGATAAAATTATTCCCATCAATAAAAACATAAAATAAATATTTTAGGACACAACAGAAAAAACATAATTTATGTAAGAACTTACCTGATAAATTCATTTGTTTCATATTGGCAAGAGTCCATGAGCTAGTGACGTATGGGATATACAATCCTACCAGGAGGGGCAAAGTTTCCCAAACCACAAAATGCCTATAAATACACCCCTCACCACACCCACAATTCAGTTTAACGAATAGCCAAGCAGTGGGGTGATAAAGAAAGGAGTAGAAAGCATCAACAAAGGAAATTTGGAAATAATTGTGCTTTATACAAAAAATCATAACCACCCTAAAAAGGGTGGGCCTCATGGATTCTTGCCAATATGAAAGAAATGAATTTATCAGGTAAGTTCTTACATAAATTATGTTTTCTTTCATGTAATTGGCAAGAGTCCATGAGCTAGTGACATATGGGATATCAAGAGTCACTAGAGAGGGAGGGAATAAAATAAAAACAGCCATATACCGCTGAAAAAATTAATCCACAACCCAAAAAAATACGTTTATTTTCATTTTTGAAAGAAAAAAACTTAAATCAAAAGCAGAAGAATCAAACTGAAACAGCTGCCTGAAGAACTTTTATACCAAAAACTGCTTCCGAAGACGCAAATACATAAAAACGGTAGAATTTAGTAAATGTATGCAAAGAGGAACAAGTCGCTGCTTTGCAAATCTGATCAACTGAAGCATCATTCTTAAAAGCCCACGAAGTGGAGACTCATCTTGTAGAATGAGCTATAATTCTCTGAAGCGGGGATTGACCGGACTCCAAATAAGCTTGAAGAATCAAAAGCTTTAACCAAGAGGCCAAGGAAATAGCAGAGGCCTTCTGACCTTTCCTAGGACCAGAAAATAGACTAGAAGTCTTCCTGAAATCTTTAGTAGCTTCAACATAATATTTCAAAGCTCTCACCACATCCAAAGAATGTAAGGATCTTTCCAAAGGATTCTTAGGATTAGGACACAAGGAAGGGACAACAATTTCTCTACTAATGTTGTTAGAATTCACAACCTTAAGGAAAAATTTAAATGAAGTCTGCAAAACCGCCTTATCCTGATGAAAAATCAGAAAAGGAGATTCACAAGAAAGAGCAGATAGCTCAGAAACTCTTCTAGCAGAAGAGATAGCCAAAAGGAACAACACTTTCCAAGAAAGTAGTTTAATGTCCAAAGAATGCATAGGCTCAAATGGAGGAGCCTGTAAAGCCTTCAGAACCAAATTGAGACTCCAAGGAGGAGAAATTGATTTAATGACAGGCTTAATACGAACTAAAGCCTGTACAAAACAGTGTATATCAGGAAGTATAGCAATCTTTCTGTGAAATAAAACAGAAAGAGCGGAGATTTGTCCTTTCAAGGAACTTGCAGACAAACCCTTATCCAAACCATCCTGAAGAAACTGTAAAATTCTAGGAATTCTAAAAGAATGCCAGGAGAATTTATGAGAAGAACACCATGAAATGTAAGTCTTCCAAACTCTATAATAAATCTTCCTAGAGACTGATTTACAAGCTTGTAACATAGTATCAATCACTGAGTCAGAGAAACCTCTATGACTTAGTAGTAAGCGTTCAATTTCCATACCTTCAAATTTAATGAATTGAGATCCTGATGGAAAAACGGACCTTGAGATAGTACATCCGAACCAGATCCGCATACCAAAACCTGTGTGGCCATGCTGGCGCTACCAGCAACACAAATGATTGTTCCATGATGATTTTGGAAATCACTCTTGGAAGGAGAACTAGAGGCGGGAAGATGTAAGCAGGATGATAACACCAAGGAAGTGTCAGCGCATCCACTGCTTCCGCCTGAACATCCCTGGACCTGGACAGGTATCTGGGAAGTTTCTTGTTTAGATGAGAGGCCATGAGATCTATCTCTGGAAGACCCCACATCTGAACAATCTGAGAAAAAATATCTGGATGGAGAGACCACTCCCCTGGATGTAAAGTCTGGCGGCTGAGGTAATCCGCTTCCCCATTGTCTACACCTGGGATATGCACCGCAGAGATTAGACAGGAGCTGGATTCCGCCCAAACAAGTATTCGAGATACTTCTTTCATAGCTTGGGGACTGTGAGTCCCACCCTGATGATTGACATATGCTACTGTTGTGATAATGTCTGTCTGAAAACAAATGAACGGTTCTCTCTTTAACAGAGGCCAAAACTGAAGAGCTCTGAGAATTGCACGGAGTTCTAAAATATTTATTGGAAATCTCCCCTCTTTTTTTTTTTTTAATTTCTTTTTATTATTTTCAATCAATACGTACAGAAAAGAAGATGAATAACAAAAAATAGACATAAATTGTGGAGACACAGCTCCAATTTGTTCGCAACTTGTCTAGGAGACGCAGCTCCAGGTTGAAAATAAACAATTTCTAAACATCATTTAACCATTATACTGTCTAATTCTACATTGTACCTTACGCTTTCCTTTCTATTATATTCTCTATCAATCATATATCTTATAGACTTTTCAATAGCGAAACATTGTTATGGCATAACTTCCAGCTTATCTTCCGCCCTCATAACCACTCTTCTCTAAGCCTACTCTCCATTATGTAGGCGGTGTTTTCAAATCTAGTGATTAATTCACTTTGTGTGTCCCTATCTTGTATCTTAATCCAGAATTCCCATTTTTCAAAGAACCTTTTTACATTTACCTCCAAATTATACCAGATATCATGTTGTTCAATCAAGAATTGTTTATGCACTATATTTTTTAGGGCGTTCAATGTTGGTGCTCGTTCATTCTTCCACCCCTTTAAAATAAGATTCCTACTTATTATAATTAGCATTGAGAAAAAAGGTTTAGAGTGTATGACTTCAGTTTTTTTAAAATTCAGGAATATAACATGGTCTGCTTGTAATATTAATTGTTCACTGCATATTTTATTAGCCCAATAAATTACCATTTTCCAGAATCGTTGCAGTTTAGGGCATGTCCATATGCAGTGGATCAAGTTAGCTTTAATTCCGCTGCATTTTTTACATTTATACCCATTGAGATCCTTCCCCCATTTAGACATTGTTTCAGGTGTAATATATGTCATCCATATAATTTTAATATGTTGTTCGCGTAGTGTAGCTGCTAACGTAGCCTTCTCAATCCTTCCTATACTTTTTAAAATAATCTGTGGGTTCAGGTCGGGAAAATACATATCTTTCCATTTTGATGTGATTTTCTCCACATATTTCTCATATTCTGTATGTTTTATAATATTGTATAATAGAGATATTGAGAACTTGTTATTTTTATATGCATTATAGACTGGCGTCAGGGATGAGTGATCCCATTTTTTCCCATGTAATCTTATCAATTTCGAGCAATAGTCTCTAATTTGTAAGTATGCGTAATAGTGCTCCTTCTTGCATTGAAATTTATCCTGCATTTCCCTGAATTCCATAATCCTTACGTTATCTCCTTCTCTATTTATTATTTGCGTCATATTAATTAAGCCATACTCTTCCCATTCTACCCCAATGTTTGTTAAAAAGCCTAGTTGGAAATCTTGGTTCCCTCTGATTGGGAGAAAATGTGATACTGCAAATCTTATATTCAGCTTATTGCAGATTTTGTGCCATGCTATTATTGGGTCTTTAAATAAATTAATTCTCTTAATATATATGGGGAGTTTATTAGTTTCTAAGTGGACTATATTCCTTAAGTACAGGGGTTTGACTATTTGAGATTCTATATCCAATATGGAGAAGTGTCCTATGTCTAGAAGCCAGTCTACAGCGATTTTTCCTACTGCCACTAGGTTATATAGAGTAATGTCAGGTAGGGCCATTCCCATTCGATTCTTTGGGAGTGTTAGTTTCCCATGATTTAGCCTTATTTTTTTTTTCCCCCATAAATATGTTCTAATAGATGTACTTATTTTCTTCCTTTCTGTACTTTTCAAAAGTAGGGGGATGTTTTGAAAAATATATAATAAGCGTGGTAGTGCCACCATTTTTAATAAGTTTATCTTCCCATATAGGGATAAGGGGAGGGTTTCCCAGTGTTTCAGAGTTTCGGCAAATTTTTTGACAGCTTCTTTTATATTTAATGTGTATATTTCCTCTGGATCTGCTGAAAATTTTAGGCCCAGATAAGTTAAAGTATGTTTTACTTCTTTAAAAGTTTGAGTATCTGAGTCTTTTGTTTTATGCACCCATAGTACTTCTGATTTATTTTTATTAATTTTATAACCAGAGAATGCTCCGAATTCATCCACTATTTGACATATTTGTTTAAAGTTTCTATGGGACTGTTTAGTAAAAATTAGCAGATCATCTGCATATACTGCTAGTTTGATTTCCTTCCCTCGTAAACTTATTCCTGGAATCTTAGATCTAAGTATATTAAGTAGTGGTTCCAGGGCTAAATTAAAAATTAAGGGGGACAGAGGGCATCCTTGTCTAGTTCCTCTTAAAAGTGGAAAGTGCCTCGTTTTTTCTTTATTTATAATTAGAGTAGCTTGGGATTTTTTATATAATAGTTCAATCATGTTATATGAATTTCCAGAGAATCCGAATTTCTCTAAAGTTGTAAATATGTGGTCCCACACTATAGAATCGAACGCTTTGTGCGCATCCAGCGCTATTATAGAGAGGTCTTCCTCACTTATTTTCTTATTACATTTTTTGTTATACCAGACATCTGCCAGTGTTATATACAATTTCCTTAAATTAATGTTAGATGAGCGTCCTTTCATAAAACCTGTTTGGTCCTGATGGACCACCTCCCCGAGTATGACTTGTATTCTTTTAGCTATAATACTTGTAATCAATTTATAATCAGTATTTAATAATGATATTGGTCTATACGACTCTATTATTTGTGGATCTTTCCCTGGTTTTGGTATAATAATTATCGCAGATTCATTAAAATCTGTGGAGGGCATAAGTTGCCCTGTCCAGAACTTATTAAGTAATAATGTTATTGTGGGTGTGATTTCTGCAATCAGAATTTTGTAGAACTCGGGGGGGTAGTCCATCAGGACCAGCAGCCTTATTACTAGCTAAGTTTCTAATAGTTTGTGCTACTTCCTCCTCAGAAATCATTTCATTAAGTTTATTTAGCTGGGTTGTATTAATTTTTGGGACCGTTACTGTTTTCCAAAACTGTTCTTTTATATTCTTATCTATAGGAAATGATAAGTAAAGCTTTGAGAAATATTCATAAAATGTTTCTTGGATCTCTTTAGGGTCGGTTACCACCCTACTCCCTATTTTTAGCCCAGATATAAACTTGCTTTTCTTTTGATTATTACTTATTTGGGCCAGAAATCTTCCGGCCTTATTACCAAATCTGTAAAACTTTGCACATCTTTTCATATCCTCCTTAATTTCATTTTGGGTAAGAAAATTATCCCTATTCTGTTTTGCCAAAACGTATTTTTCCCAGTTCAACTTTGATCTATTATCTAGGAATTTAGTATATGCATTAGTTAAGGCTTTAGTTACTTGTTGTTTTTTATAATTTAATTTTTTTTTCATCTTAATTACGAAAGAGGTAATCTCTCCCCTAAGTACTGCTTTCGCAGTATTCCAATATATATTGGTTCTATTCCAGTAGCTATTATTAAATCTATCATATTCCTTCCATTTTTCTTTCAAAAAGCTTATGAATTTAGGATTATTTAGTAAATATTTTGGGAAAAAGAATGAACCTGGTTGTTTCATAGGGGGTATGTTAAAGGTGATGCTAATGGGGGCGTGGTCTGATAATGTAATTTGCTCTATCTTGGCTTCTTGTATCGGATTGATCAAGCTTTCCGATACCAAGAAGATGTCTATTCTTGAAAGTGAATGTTTAGTTTTGGAAAGACATGTAAATTCCCTCCCATCTGGGTTCTTAATCCTCCAGATATCCTGTACATTTAAATCTTTTTTTAAATTTTTAAGTATTATGCTTTCCCCCATATTCCTTTGACCTCTCACATCCTTTATTTTACTTCCCCCACTTACTTTCTGTCTATCCAGGAGTAAATTTGGGGTAAGGTTAAAATCTCCTCCAATTATTAGTTTTTTATCTGAATATATCATCAGTTGGTCTCTTATCTCCCGCCAGAATTCTGGATCCTCGCTATTAGGGCCGTATATATTACAGAGTATATACTCCTTGCCTTGAATTACAGCTGTCAAAATGATATACCTTTCCTCTTTATCTAGTATTATCTTGCTAATAGTGTATTCTAGCGTCTTGCTAAATAAAATGGCTACTCCTCTTTTCCTTGAACTACATGGGGTAAAAATTACTTCCTTTATCCAACCCCCCTTTAATTTCGCTGCTTCCTCGCTTTTTAAGTGTGTTTCTTGAAGGAAGATTATCTGGGCTCCCAGTTTCTTTACATGCTTCAATACAGACTTCCTTTTAATAGGTGAAGTAATTCCACCTATATTCCATTATATAATTTTGAGAGACATTTTACTCTATTTGAGTGATAGTTTAAAAATAAATCTTTTAATCTTGGGCATCTAGCCCAGTAATAAAACCAGCATTCCTGCTTCAAGAAATAAAGACTCAAAAAAAAAGAAAGAAAGCGGGCCCACTGCCTGCCTGTACCCGCTTGTAAGACCCTCTGTCTACCAACTATCCTCACATTATACTTTTTCATTGCCATGATTATTTTCTAAAAAAGATTTTACTTCTGCCTCTTCTGTAAACAATTTGTTGCCCTCTTTCAATTGTATATTTATCTTTGCTGGGTATAGTAACCTGGCTTTCCAGCCCATTTGAATAAGCTTCGTGCAGTATGGTGCCATAATGCGTCTTTTATTGGAGGTTTCTATTGAATAATCATTAAATAATAATAATTTTTTCCCTTTATACATTAATTCGTTATTTAGTTTCCTATATGCGTTGAACATTGCTATCTTATCCTGAAAATTTAACATCTTCATGATAACTGCTCTGTTAAGATTCTCTCCTTGTGTTGTTTTTTTGACTGGGCCTATTCTGTGAATTCTTTCTACTATAATTGTAGATTCAGCTCTATCAATTTTTAGCATATGCAGTAATTCCCTCTCTGCGAACTCCTAGAGTTCTCTATCTGTTATGCTTTCTGGTAAGCCGATTAACCTAATGTTGTTCCGCCTTGTGCGGTTCTCCAAGTCTTCCAGTTTTGCTTTAATTGCTTCTAGTTGTGTTGACATATTTTGTGTTATCTGGTCCTTTTGTAGCTCTCTATCTTCGATATCTGATACCCTCTGTTCTACATGGCTAATCCTTGTCGCAAAATATTTAACTTCGTTGGAGAGTTCATTTATACTATGTTGTATAGAATCAAATTTTGGAGAGAAGAGTGCATTTAATTGCCTAACTAAATCTTCATTATTATGTGCAGTGTTTTCTTCTACATCCTCCAGAACCTCTAAATTAGATTTGTTACTTTTTTTATCTTGATTTTTATTCCTGGATGACATTGTGGGTGATTTTAACTTATTTTTAGATATATATTTATCCATCAATCTATGTGTAAAGTCTTGTGCCTGTATCTATGTGTATATATTTAATTGTGAAATATCAAGTGTTTTTTAAGTATTATGTCCTAGTGAACTAATTTTACCCCGTGTTTTAAGTGCTTTATTGGGGGGGGGAAAAAAAAAAAAAAAGGTGTCTGAGTGCCTACCTACTACCCTTTCCTTCTCTCGTATTAATGTTCTATTGCTTCTTTCTTTTGTTTTACATATTACTTCAAAAAGCTACTTACATTAGTACCACCTTGTCAATCTTTTGTATATATTTCTTTATTATACTCTAGGCACTATTACTCCAATAGCGAGTTCCCTTGCTGCTGTTTACTATAAGTTCCAATTCTGTTTCCACTGTATAATCAGAGATAATGCTTCTCTAAACTATGAAAAGAGGGGCCCATGTACGAGTAAAGAGAGCCTTAAATATCAGTATATACAATATTCAGCGAATTCCTGATTTAAATGTGTACCCTTTCATAAACACTCCATTTACTCTTAGTTTCTCTGGTAAAGAGTTATCCTGTTGTTATTAGCTATTAATTCCAGACACTTTTTCAATTTAGATCTAAGCTTATTGAACTTATACATACAGGCATGCTGATCTAGTCAAAGAAATTATGCCAATTATCTTATACCAGTCTGAAAAAGGATAGCCAAAGAGGGAGAGTCAAAGCAAGACCAACCAGAAAGAGAGAGCATAAAAAAAGAAAAGAAAAGAAAGAGAAAGAGGACCAATATGTCCAGAGTTTTTATATATGTATATCCCTCCAACGTTAATCAATTTCCCCCCTTCCTATCACATCAAGTATATTAATGTATATGAGATTACAATCATAGTTAAAAACAGCCATAAAATAATATTTCAAAACAAGTAAGAAAAAGATATGAGGGAACCCATAGAGATTCACACGAAATTATTGCGCCCTTGACATTATCATCTCTTTAAAGTGTATGGTATATGATATGCTTCTTAAATCTTTAAATTGTTCAGTGTTCAATTTCAAGCTTCTTTCTTTCTCTTTTTCCTTATAAAACTTATTGCAATTTTTATCAGCCAGTTATGTTTTTAATATTCCTAGATGCAGCTTTTTAATTGTCCCAGTCAGTAAATTATGATCTGTTTTGTATTCCTTTTGATTGCAGGGTATTTACTCAGCTTATCTTCTGATCAGATCTTATGAGATATATATAGGAAGATAGGGGGAAAGAAAGCGACCCAAAAAAAAAAAGAACAGATGCTTTCCAAATCAAACCCCGATTTTTACTGCTGGAGATTTCCATTAGGGTAAAGGCAGAGGAGATATTTTAACTGTTAACTTCAGTATGTCCCTTTAATACTCAGCAAGAGGAGGAAATTCTGTTCCACCTTTCTTTACATTCAGATTATCTTAAGGGGACAGCTGCCTTGTCTTGTAAAATCCTTAAATATAGAGACTGTTTTTTTTGCATTTTAATCGTAAGAGTCCATTCAAATCATTCATTAGTCAGACTACTTTGTTTAGCTCCAGTGAATATAGGCCCACTTTATATGTAGATTACAACACCGGTGTTCTTTCCTTTTCCTTAATAAAAGTTTAAATGGCTTATGTGTTAACTTTAGCCAGTGTGCTGGTGCAGGACAGACTATTTATGGCAGTTCCAGTATGTTCTTTGACCTCTTATCAGTGTTCATTAGCAAGCCGAAGCGAGATTCTGTTAAAGGTGTTTTAACAATTTTAACGGTGTGCCTTCAACTCTGGGCCCTACATATAGCAGGTAATCCCTCTATCCACTCCTAAGGATTATCCACCCAGGTTGCCCCTTCTGTTTATCTTCACCGGCCTTTACAAAGCCTTTTATCTGCTTTGATCTCAGTTACCCTTTTAAACAATTGTATTACTTTAAACCGGGTACTTATCTGGTTGTTGTTTTCCAATGTTCGCCATCCAAGTCTGTCCCCGTTTCCCTTTACACAGCTGTGTGCCTGCACTGCTGATCCAATTTCCAGCTTTACTTGACGGCGGGTTTGTCAGAGTTCCCTGCTGGAGCTTGTCCGCTGATCTTTATACCTCGGGAACCTGTGCGTGTCCGAAGGGCTTACTTCAACCAAGTGATACCCTGGCGTCCTCTGCCCACGTGGAGGAGGGGGAACTTTAGCACGGTGCGCTGAGGATTGTAACGATATGTACAGTGCCTCCCCCTCGTGCTCTCCGACCAGACACCTGGACACCTGAGTATCTCTCCAATTCGTTAGGTCTCGGCGTGTATCCGGGACCGCCTAGAGAGATATACCCCTGGAGCTTGGCTTGTAGCTGATGCTTCGATGCAGACGCGTACTGCTTGCCTGCTGCGTGACCGCTTCCGCCGGAAGTCAGTCGGAAATCTCCCCTCTTGAGATTTCCAAACACCTTGTGCTGTCAGAGATCCTCAAACAGCTCCCCAACCTGA